>NC_068356.1:47047654-47245154 GCF_020536995.1 Dreissena polymorpha | reverse complement strand
CTACTACTACTACTACTACTACTACTATTACTACTACTACTACTACTACAATTACTACTACTTCTACTACTACTACTACTACTACTACTACTACTACTACTACTACTACTACTACTACTACTACTACTACTACTACTACTATCCTACTACTACTACTACTTACTACTACAATTACTACTACTCCTACTACTACTACTACTACTACTACTACTACTACTACACTCTACTATTATTACTACTACTTCTACTACGACTACTACTACTACTAACTCTGCTGCTGTTTCTGCTGCTGCTTCTTCTATTACTACAACCTCTACTACTACTACTACTACTACTACTACTACTACTACTACTACTACTACTACTACTACTACTACTACTACTACTACTACTACTACTATTACTACTACTACCACTACTGCTACTACTATTACTACTACTAGTACTACTACTGCTACTACTACTACTACTACTACTACTACTACTACTACTACTACAACTACTACTACTACTACAACTACTACTACTACTACTACAACAATCCAAAGTGAAATGTAGAAAACGCATTGTTGTCGAGTGTGTTTCAGACATTAGTGTGAGCGTTTCATTTACTTTAGGCCCAGACTGCCAAGCGACCCAGTTTGGTGAATGCAATTTACCAGTCGGCGTTTGCAAGTGCCAGTTTGGGTGTGTGTTTCCGATTTGCTGTTAGTATAAAGAAAGCGTGTGTTTGATAGTATGAGGTTCGTCCTTCTTTTTGATTGATATGAGGACACGGAGTGTGTCCCAGCACTCGTACCTTATTAATACTAGGCTCGTGGAAAAGTGGGACGAAATTCTAATCAAAGGTGCAATTTCCAGCTATTAAGTTTTTACTGAAGTTGTTTAAGTGGTCTTGTGCTGTGGGGGGAAGACGGAGTCCACTGAGGAAACTCAACCTGTCCAGTATGGTGACAACAACAACTGAGCTCACATGCACTGGTATTGGGGAATGAACCTATGTGTGAGTAACAACAACTGCTCTAACCAGACAGCGAATTAAAAAGAAAATATTGTTGTACTTATACACTGATTAACATACGTTACTTTTTTCAAGCGCTGATGGGTTTTGGTAATTATTGTAGTATTTAAATTTCTGTTCATTTTAGTATTTGAATTTCTGTTCGTATTTGCTGCCTAAAACATGACAAACAATGTGTCAATGCAATCATTTACAGATGAATGATATATTTATAATCAAAAGTAAAATACTGATTGATATATCTTATCAAAGACCTTTGTGAATTCAAGACTAAGTGTTTTACTTAAAATTGGAGTGTGTATACCACTAAATATTAATATGACAAATGCAATGTTCGTACTGTGGACGAATCTCCTCCCATTTGATGAGCCTAATAAGGCTCATGTATGTGTCCTTTTTTACTACAGTTTCCTAGATTCATGTCCGCCCAAAATGCAATATCGCAGATCAGGAGTTTGGCAATGACACTTCATTTTTTGCATATATATTTTGTTTAACTAGTTCATCTTAAATAACACTATAAAGCGGCATTTGATTAAGTGAAATATATAAGAGACAATGCATCTGTTGTACGATGAGTATTGCCATTATAGCTATGTACTTCGTGCACAATGTGTAAAAGGAATCTTTGCACAAATTTAAGTAAACCAGACCAACTTTGTCATGTTTTCAAAATTAGCTCAAAGTTGGCTCCGCTATATTTGGAAGATAATTTTACTCCAGTCAGTAAAATCCACAATAAGAATACTACGTTCAGAGTTAGAACACAGTCAGACTTACGTAATACCGATCTTAACATGCATGATTGCAATAGGTATGCCATTCCAAGGGTCAAGGGGTCTGGCAAAAAGTCATTTGCTTTCAATGCTTGTACTCTCTGGAACTCTCTCCCTCAGCATATCCGAGAAGTCAAAAGTATTTCATCTTTTAAACACAGTATTAGGGAGCATTTTTTAAGACAGGTAGATTTTAAATATGCCTCTCTTTAACATTTCTTACTGTTGATTTAATACGAATGTTAATATATATATAAAATTGAAGTTATTATTTTCATTATTACATTCGGATATCAAGTTTACAATGCAAACAAGCACACTCGAGTTACCATTTCTTGATATATTGATTATAAAAAACAATACTGAAATTAATACTGATATATATTACAAAGAAACTGATTCTAAACAATATCTTAATTTTACCTCGTGTCATAATAAACACACAAAGATAAATATTCCTTTCACTTTAGCGAAACGGATCTGCACCATAGTTTCGAATGATAAACTTAAACTAAAACGTTTAAATGAACTTAAGCATTCCCTAAGCATTCCCTTATTCAAAGAAAATATCCACAATCTATTATAAATACAGGTATTAAAAAAGCACTTTCCATCCCTAAACATGAATTACTTTCAAAATCAACACAAAAAGACAAGAGTTATATAATTACATTTATTTCAACACAAAATCCAAAAAATAAAGAACTGTTTGGCGTATTAAAAAACAACATTGACATTTTACAAACAGACCCGGTTATGAATAAAATAATTTCAAATCAGAAGATAATAAAATGTAAGCGACAGCCACCTAATTTAAGACGTCTGTTAACCAAATCTTACTTTTCATCTCAAGAACCAAGAGTATCCAAATGTAATGACCCTAGATGCGCCCTGTGTGGTTATATTATTGAAGGGAATTCTTTTGATTTTAATGGCAAAATGTTCAAAATAAAAACTAATATGTCATGTGATATACAAAATGTGATTTATGTATTAGTATGCAATGGATGCAAACAAATATTATATAGGCCAAACTGGCGATAAACTTAGAAATAGGCGATCTGTCCATGAACAACAAATGCGAGACCCCTCAACAAGACAGATGCCTTTAAGTAAACAGTTAGATGAATGTTCACATAATGAACCAAAATTTAAAATATTTCCATTTTATAAGCTATTTTCGAACAATATTTCAGCTAGGTTAGCAAAAGAACAACATTTTATACATGTATTTAAACCCAAATTAAATTTCATTTAATATTTATTGACGTTATGACGTCATAATTGATATGACGTTATCTCCATGACATTTTGACGTTGTAATATATTGTATTATGCCCTGATGAGCTATGCGAAACGCGTTGGCTAAATCAATATATATTTAAAATCCCAGACACGTGTTTTTACTTTTAATATATATATATATATATATATATATATATATATATATATATATATATATATATATATATATATATATATATATATATATATATATATATATTGTTTGTTACTACGTGTTTCAGACCATTCATAAGATTCTGTTCTGTAGAGAAAGGTCTTGTAGAGAGTTTACATCTCGAATGTAAAATATTCAATGTACTTAATGTAAAATTGAAAATTATTATGTTTTAATATAAATTTGCAGTTACCCATGTTTACGAACAAGATAGCTATGTAATAATGAAAAACGAAGTGCTCACAATCTACTTCTCCAACTAGAATATCTGTTGGTAACGTTTGAATAATCACTAGCCAAGGATAAATGTGTGAAATTCGCTTAATGACAAAATGTGCTCGTCGATTTAAACATCTTTGTGGATAGTCAAATGTAATTAGAAATCAATTTGTGTGTTTGCAAATGTTGAAGTGAGTGCATACAATTTATTTATTTATCTGAGTTCTAGCATAACACTTTAAATGTGTTTGTGCCTTTTGGGTTTCAGAATGTGGCCAATGATTCTATGGCATTAACTGTTTGTCAGTATGTCACTGTAAGGACGGCGTTGATTGCAATCATGTCTTCGGTAACTGCTCTGATAAACTATGCGCACCAGGCTGGTTTTCTGATGACTGCAGTCAGGGTATAACCATGTGATATATTTTACATCAGACTAATATGAATCTAAAAAATACTTTTAAACGGACATGGTACGTGACTATGGAATGGAATTTAATGTGAAATTCGTGTAATTAACTATTCCTTGCGAATAGATAAAACAATCAATAGACCAAAGGTAAATGCCGCAGGTGCCGCTTTGAGACAGGTTCTTAAGTACATGTACATTACTTGACAGGACATTGTCGGGTTTAACTAAGATCAATTAACGTACCGTGTTTAACGCTGGCTAAATATGTCAATATGAAATGAATAAGTTAATTATCTTATGATAATTATATTCCGAATGTCTTATGTATTTTCTATGGCCAATATACGTTGTGAATTTAAAAGAATGCACTAACGGTACGTACGATGTGGACTGTCTAAACCTCTGTGGGCAATGTAATGGATCTTTCTGTGACAAAATAGATGGACTTTGCACTCGCGGATGTCTACCAGGCTGGACGGGGTATCAGTGTCTGGCGGGTATTTCTATTGATCTTTTTTTACACAGCGACACATGGGCTCTTGTGAATTAAGATTATTTTTTAGCACATATTTTTTTTTACTGAACTTTTTTACTTTGTTGATTTACAACGGAAATATTAAATGTGCGGTTCGATTTGATTGTTTTTTAAGAACATGACCACCCCACTGCATCAAATGATGATCCTTACAAAATACCTCTTTGTGCGATTAGTGCAGTTGCATTGGTCCTGTCAATTTCTGTTGGAGCGAATATTATATTGGCAACGATGTACATAAGGCGACGGAGGAATCTGTACGTAAAAAAGCTAATGTGCAAAATAATGAATGTATAACTAGTTTCCTAGTATTTGTTTTATTTTTCGAAAAACTGTTGTTGTTGTTTTTTTCATTAAGATAGCACGTTCTTCTCGCAAGAGACAACAAGTTGCAACGAAGAACTAACAAAGTTCTGATAGTTTGATGTACACTGTTTTACTTTTTATTTTACAAGGTTGTTTTGTTAGCCCAAACGCATCTAATTATACTTGAACAGACGATTGATATGTTTTGTCGTTTTCGGGGTTTTACCGAAATACAAACAAAATAATTTTATCGAGCAAATTATTTTCACCCTTTATTGTTTCTGTTGCATTCTCTTTTTATATACGTTATTGTCAGGCTATTTTGTCAAATATGCTTATTATTTTGGTTCATATATCTACATAAGGATATATGACAAAGATGCAAACATAAAAATAAAATAAAAAACGTCTTGGCAAAAGTTTCCGTTTCAAATGCTTGGATACTATAATGTGCTGTACTTAGATATTGCATGTTAGTCACTTTTGCTCAATAAGACAGAGTGATATAGATTTAGTATCGTAACTTATTTCAAACTGAGAGCATACTTTAAAAAGAAGATTAAGAAAACAACAATATTGCAACGACATTCTTACCACAATTTACATGTGAAGGTTGTACAAAAATAAAACTCGTTATATCGTAGAGAAGGTCATCATTGGTAATGTTCGTGAAAGACACGGCATTTCGCATACCCTGTGATTTGTTAACATGTATGCACATATAATGATGTACAGAACCTAATAAAAATTGAATTAAGAGATAATGACAAACTTGATAAAAGTGTCAAGTAGGCTCAACGCAAGCATCCAGGACCTCATAAAGCATATTATACACCATTGCCAACGAGAGTTCCACTTTTGTGAGACTGTGTCCTTTGTAACCATAATAAGTGTATTTTAGTATAATCTTCAGAATACATTCCTTTTCTTCTTTTTTTCTCTCTCTCCGCCCGCCATGTTTTTAACGCTTTTTCATCTGATATAAGGTTGAAACTACAATATAAAGAAGTGAAACTCCAGCTGCTGGAGCAGTATTGCATTCTCATTATATACAATTAGCTGGTCCTTTATTTAAGGCAAGTGACCAATTGCCCAAACAGTACAAAACAGCACAATATAAAACAACATAAACAAATATAAGAATAAAGCTGGGGTCACCGCTTTGGAACGGTCAATGTAAAGCATTGGGGGTTTAAACCGGTTTTAGAGCGCTCAACCTCACACTTGGTCCAGCAATATTTATGATACATATAAGTGTAAATAAAATTTCACCTCATAGCATTGTAACTCAAATTAAACAATAATAAAAGGGAATTAAAACACATTCAATTTAATTACCATTTAATTACTCAAAGGTAGGAAGGAAACCATATATCTTTCCCTTTCCTGAACATGTCTCACATTTATCGTAAGTTTTAGCCAAAAATCAGCGTTTAAAGAACTAATAACGGCTGCCATTCACTCATAAAACCTGACAAGGCCAATAATGGAACCAATTATTATTTTTACATAAAACATCATACAAGCATTATTTCATCATCAGCAACAGCACCAGCATCTTTGAAACCAACACCATGTCTACCATCTGAATTGTACTTTATTTTGTTTTCTTACAGATATTACTTGATATTCAATCATATTGATAAAAACAAACAAAAGCATTAATTGTTTAACTTAAATTAAGTATGATTATCATAAAAAGATTGTTGCACAGCACACTGATTAACCTTCATAATAGTTCACAATGTTCTTTCATAAAAAGAGTCATAAAATAAATAAACAAGAGGGCCATGATGGCCCTGAATCGCTCACCTGACTAACCATATACAATCCCAACCAAGATTTCATCAGGATAAACATTCTGACCAAATTTCATAAAGATTGGATGAAAACTGTGACCTCTATTGTCTATACAAGGTTTTTCTATTATTTGACCTAGTTTTTGACATAGTGACCTAGTTTTTGACCCCAGGTAACCCAAATACAATCCCAACCCAGATTCCATCAAGATAAACATTCTGACCAAATTTCATAAAGAGTGGATGAAAACTGCGCCCTCTATTGTCTACACAAAGTTTTTCTATTATTTGACCTAGTGACCTAATTTTTGACCTCAGATGACCCAAATACAATCCCAACCCAGATTTCATCAAGATAAACATTCTGACCAAATTTGATAAAGATTGGATGAAAACTGAGACCTCTATAGTCTACACAAGGTTTTTCAATTATTTCACCTTGTTTTTGACCTAGTGACCTAGTTTTTGACCCCAGATGACCCAAATACAATCCCAACCCAGATTTCATCAAGATAAACATTCTGACCAAATTTCATAAAGATTGGATTAAAACTTTGACCTCTACCCTCACACAAGCAAATTGTTGACGGACGCACACACGCATGCACGCACATTCGGACGCCGGACATCACACGGTCACATAAGCTCACCATGTCACTTCGTGACAGGTGACCTTAAAAAAGTATTAAGTTGCTATTAAAGTAAATGGATGCAAACATATGTAATTATGCTATAAAAATAAGCATACAGTAAATTGGTTTCTTTTTTATTTAGAACCGTGTAGAAAACATTAGCATAAAAAACGTATGTTGGCATGTACCATCCATCAAATTTCTTAGAAAAAGTTAAAATGGGGGTAGATAAAGTACATCAATATCCTTAATTTCAAAATCCCAGTTCCTTTTTAATCAGTATGACATAGTTTGGTTCTAAATACACCATGGGCTAGCACCCTAGGCAGTGGACAATGAGACGGCGACATTAGAGCATGAACACTATTGCAAAGTGTCTCCGATCCAGAAAAAGAGATTTGTAAAAGGAGTAGCCTTGGCTCCCTAAAACCATTGAGGGCTACACTGATTCAACTCAAGTCAAGTCTAACTCTTTATCTAGCCTAATTCTCTTTTAAGCTTTTCAGCATCTCCACTTTTTACAACATTCCTCCATTTGTCCTTGAGTTGGACCTGTGACCGTGTTGTCCCTAGGTAATCCTGAATTTTGGACCATTTCCCCACCCCTATCATCTTTACGGCCTTGTAGAATTCAACTGTCTCTTCCCAGGTCCATCGCTGTCGACTGCTTGATCCTGAGGAAGTCATGGACCGGTTATCATCCTCTGCAATCAACAACAACAAATATTGTATGCACTTTTCCTCCCAGAAAGATAAATGGCTATATGCAACCACCATTAATCTAGAAAAGCCAGGGAGAATCTCGCAGGCTAAGCTGGTTTTATACTGTTGGCTCCTCTATATCTAAGGGCTGGAAAACAAGCCTAGTGTAAAAATGCGTATCTAAATGATAAAATGTTAGATTTCCAAATACTAGACTGTTTTGGGTACGAAAATATCCAAGATGATGTATATTTAAATTCACAAAATGACATAAAAATTAAAAGTCTTAAACCAATTAAAAAGTTATTCCTATGGTTATTTCAATGTTTCAACTTCCTCACTAATTGCTGCTTTTATAAAGTACAGTAAAAAAATGGTACAGAATAATTACTTAATCCAGAAAGTAAACAATAGTGCCCAATGAGGACAAAATACACCCTTTAAGTCTGGGTAACATTACTTTTTGAAAGCTCTATTTATTTGTTACACAAAGTTTGGGCACATAAAATAATGGATACAATACAAGAATCATGACAAAATGTGTTTTCCATGCTTTACTTGCTAATCCTTTACCATTTAGATACCTATTTCCACGCATTGGTAGTCGCTTAGAATTCTTAATGTAGGAACAAAATGAAATGACGTGCACAATCTCCATATTGCCATCTATCCATGTTTCACATTTCATGAAAAAATATGAAGAACTTAAAAAGTTATGGCAGGATCCAGAAAAGTGTTACAGACTCACAGACACACAGATGGCAAACCATAAGTCCCCTTGGTTTCACTGGTAGGGGACTATCCATTAACATATTCTGTGTAGGTGAGCTCAAAATACCTGATAAACTCAATCAAATGTTCTAGAATCTAGGCATTTTACTCAGGTAGGTCATGTAATATAAACCCAACATTATGTTCTAACCATAGCTCTCACCAATATCGCTGACATCAGACATGGCCCTGTTAGTGGCAGGCTTGTGTCGGTCAGGTCTTCCAATGTTCTTGCGATACCTCAACCCTGGGAAGGGCCCATCCGTACTGTAAAACATAGTTGAAAACAATATGCAAAGTAAGAAATTAATCTAATTAGAGGGGATAAGTAATGTAATATACCATATCATATTTTGAAATAATAATATTTCAGAGAACTTGGCGATGGATGGCCACACAAATGTGCAAGCCTGCATCCAATACCACAGGGCAATCTCTCAGTTGGAACCCTCAAGGGAAACAGAAGAGAGATGGACCAAGAAACACTTGGGACCTGAGACATTAATGCCAGTGCTAAGCAGATGGACAAAATTTGGGGACACCTGGAAATACTAGCCAAGAACCAAGACACCTGGAGGAAGCTGGTCGGCAGTGCTAGAACAGGATCACATGCAAAGATGAGATGAACAGAAGTAAAGCTTACCTTTTTGGCTTCTTAAATTCATGAGAGGTAGACGGTGTGGAGGTGTGACTGGGTCTCTCACGGAAGAATGAGTCATTGCCAGACCTCCGATTTGATGGGTTTGAGTCACTGCTAGACCTCCGATTGGACAGAGTGGTGTCATTGCCAGATCTCCCCTTCGATGGAGTGGTGTCACTGCCAGACCTCTGATTGGATGGAGTGGTGTCACTGCAAAATTTCCCCTTCGTTGGAGTGGTGTCACTGACGGATCTGCCCTTAGATGTAGTGGTGTCACTGACAGATCTCCCCTTTGAAGGTTCGAAATTGCTGCCTGACCGACGTTGAGACGCGTCTGGCTCGGAAGGTTTCCTCTTTTTCGGTGCAGTACAGGAGGTGGAGGCACTATCAGTGTGTGTAGGAGAGGGCGGGGCCTGGGTCTCCTGCTGAGAGTCCATGTCGTCAGGACTACTGCTGCCTGGGACACATCAATTGATAATGAGATTAAGTGTACATCATTTCATTTTTATGTTGAAGGGTGGTTTTATAGACTAGATATTCAAAATCTACTGAACTAATAAAGAACACTACGGGATTAATTAACACAATGCAATGGTAAATGCAATGAAAAGAAGCATTCTGTATAAGTACAATATTTATTGCCAGTCTTTACGATTTTTTTAGTAATTGAAAGAAATGGGCTTGCACTATTGCCTATACCAATTCCTCTAAAAATGTATCTCTCGCACTGTAAGAAGCCAGCATAAACCACAAAATAATTCATCATCACTTTTACCTAATCAGTACAATGTTTCCAAGTGAAAAGAGTCACTAGGTAGGGCAATGGACTTAATGACATGGACTTCATTCAAAAATTAGTATTCAATTGGGTCGTGTTCTGAGAAAACTGGGCATAATGCATGTGCATAAAGTGTAATCCCAGATAAGCCTGTGCAGTCCGCACAGGCTATTCAGGGACGACACTTTCTGCCTAAATTGGATTTTTGCTACGAAGAGACTTTAATTTAATGAAAAATGTCATAAAAGCAGAAAGTGTCGTCCCTGCTGCACAGGCTAATCTGGGACAACACTTTACGCACATGCATTAAGCCCAGTTTTCCCAGAACGCGAATCAATTGAAAACAGTGTTCAACTTACTAGGCCTCTCAGGACTTTCACTGAACTTCTTTTTGTTGTTCTGAAACAGAATGCAAAGGTTAAATCATGTATTGACTACCTCAAGGGTCTCATTAATTAACAGCCTGACGCCCATGGGGGGGGTATGAGCATCCTGTAATTTTTCCAAAAACAGAAACATCAAACGGCTACTTTGTTTAATTTTTTGTACAACAAGAGCTGTGTTTGTAAAACACAATGCCCCCTACTCGCTTTCAAGCCATATATTTGATCTTTGACCTTGAAGGATGACTTTGACCTTGACCTTTCACCACTCAAAATTTGCAGCTCTATGAGATACACGTGCATGCCAAATATCAAGTTGCTATCTTCAATATTGCAAAAGTGATGACCATGGTTAAAGTTTTGGGACAGATACACACTCATACAATGACAGACAGACAGACAGACGAAAAACAATATACCCCCGATCATTCGATCCGGGGCATACAAACTTAAATTTCCTCCTGCTTTTGGAATCTTTTGGTCTACTTTAAATTGAGCCTTGTTCGGAGAAAACTGGGCTTAATGCATGTGAGAAGTGTCACTTTCTATAAACCTGTGCAGGCTGCTAAGGCTAAATACAATAATGTAGAAACAATACTTTCCGCCTATACTGGATTTTCTTTTAGAAGGGTTTTTCCTTTAAACAAAACATTATACAAAAGCAGAAAGTGTCGTCCATGATAAAGACCCATTTTTCTGAGCAAACACAACTCAAACTGACATGTACCTGCCATTAGGAAACACTATAATACAGGTCAGTCTGAGGGTTTAGTCCCATTGCTCATTGAAGCTCTGCAAAACCCACAGCTAGGTAAGCCTTACCTTGCTCCACAGTTGTTTCAGCCTGGCATTGCCTCTCTCCATTATGCCTTACCTTGCTCCACAGTTGTTTCAGCCTGGCATTGCCTCTCTCCATTAGGCCTTACCTTGCTCCACACTTGTTTCAGCCTGGCATTGCCTCTCTCCATTAGGCCTGTCATGTCCTCAGGCTCCAGTTGTTCCTGGGCCTTCTGTATTACGTCTCTGCTGTACCTCTTTCTGAAGGGGGAACAGCAACATTACAGTATCGTTCTGGGAAAATGGGGCTTAATGCATGTGTGTAGTGTCATCTTAGACAAAACTTTGAGCCTCAACTTTTTTTAAGAGACTACATTTAAACAAAAAATTCCATGAAAGTGGAAAGTGGTGTGGTGATGAGGCTGGATTTCTAGTGCGTTTAAATCCCTAAAGATTTGCAATGAACAATGCTGTGATCCCGGCTTTATGTATTACATGCTGTAATGTATGTGCTTGAACAATGCTGTGATCCCAGCTTTATGTATTACATGCTGTAATGTATGTGCTGTCCTTTATTGTATAGGCCTTCAGGGCTCCCTCTGGGTCAAATTTTTCTGTAGCCAAATTTACCTTTTTATGCCTAAATTCTTATCATTTTGGATATTTTATGGGTGATTATGTAGAAAACATTGCAGCTAAATGGAATTTTTTGTAGCCAAATTTCCGAATTTGTAGCCATTGGCTAAATTGGCAAATGGCAGAGTAGGCCCTGGCCTTGCCTTTTATAAAAGACTAACAATAATTGATACATAGTTTCTGAAGATATATTTTTCCTACATGGGAAAGCTAGATGAGCTTTATGTGTCATCACAGCTCAGTCACTCAGTTTGATGGACGATTTCCTGTTTCTGGATATATTCATAATTGTAATAAATGATTTTAGCTCGATTATGTGGGCTTTAATGATTTCCAATCCAGGGAAAACCACACGTGTTGGGAGATTGGCCAATTCACTGAAACACTATCAATATGTCATAAATTAACATTTTTCATCGGTTTGACAAAAAATAAATTCTGATATAATATAAAGCATATGTTCATATATATTAATTTAAAATCAGAAATTATTTTTTTGTCAAAGTGATGAAAAATGTTGTCTTATGACATATTGATAATGTTTCAGTGTATTGGCCACACACCCATCACCAGTGTGGAAAACATCAAAAGGCTGAAAACGGAATGAAATGCTCTTATACTGTACCTGGCAGTTGAATGCTGTTTTCTAGAGCCAGGTTCTCTCAATTTTCCTCCATCCCTGACCGTGGAACATTCGCCCTGAATTGTTAGATGTGTGTTGTTGTTGTTCTTGTGTCCAGCATTTTCCCTGCAGTTCATCAATTTCTCAGCCTGTTAACATACACAAATGCTTGTCCTAAATGGAGCTTCTAAGAAACACATGTCGCTATGCAAAAGATTATTATGATGTTCATAGACATAAACAATAAAAGACAAAGTACATGTATTTGTTTACAAAAATAGTATAAAATGTGTATAGCCTCTTTAAAAACCGTACCATCAGAAGCGCTGGAGTTGCGTATTGGTCGGAAACCATGCCTAGGTACGTGATGATATCATCAACAAGCCTCTTGTCGTCTGGCACATTTGATGTCCCCCTTTTTATCATCTTTTTGGTGCACTTTACCTAGATTAAAATAAAGGCATGGCTTTTTTTCTTCTTAGAGAATGGCAGTTTTTCACAAATTTGGGCATTTCACGACTCAAATTTTCACAATTTAAAGAACTTCCCAACTCAAATTTTCACTATTTAAACACATTTGCAATTTGTTTTTTTTCTCTCCAAATTTTGAACATTTTTTTCAACAGTTTGCCTCTCATTTTGTCACCAAATGAGGTGGCCAAAGCCGCTTTCAAAAGATGGGAAAAAAGCCCTGAAAGAGATTGAATTGAATCTCACTATCATTCACAGGCCTTATATATTTACTGACCGATGCAGGTGCTAATTGAAATTAACAGATGTCATAGTGGGGCATCCCACTTACATTTTGCCAGATGGGGCATTTTATGTATATTTAACAATGCATTTAACTCACACTTGATCTGTAAGTCATTTAGGAAGACTCACATACAAAAAATCAGCTAAATATCTGAGAGTATTTCATAACAAAACTACAGAAAACAGTTATTATAAAGGAATTGTTCAAGTCCAAGGCCCATTTATCCTTAAAAAATCAATGGACCACAACGAAATTCACACTTACTCTGTAAGTCATGTAGGTAGACTCACACATCAAATATTAGGTAAATATCTTAAAGCTTTTAAGAAAAAAAGTCTGGAAAATGGAATGCAGGTCAGACAGACTGCTTTAAGCCACCCTTCTGGGGGCATAAAAGAATATTGGCACGTAATCATGTTTATCTAAATGAAATTCTCCTTGTGCCACCTTTCCCCCAAAGTTGAAAAACAGCATCCTGGGACTACATGTACCTTATTGTACACACTTTAATTTCCCATGACTTTTAATAAGCATAAAAGGGCCCCACCCCTCAAGTAATGTCAATGTTCTGCCATTTAAAAACCTTGCATATTATTGATTTGCCTTAACCATTTTTCTCTCAGAACCAAAGTGAAAATGGCTACATGTATATGCAACCAGCATAAAACCAATAGTCAGCAAGTACATGTAACTCGCATGCTGTTCAGGTTTTATGCTGTTTGCTGCTCATCAGTATCTGAGGGTTGCAAATGAAGCATATAACATTTGAATCTATTCAGAAACTTCTATAATTAATTAGATTTTTACAGGTACAAATGGGTCAAAGTGCAAATCTGAGTGGTAAAGAGTTAATCATAATTGTACAAATCCCATAACTTACTGAGCCGTTTGTGTCATTGGCACGATCTTCAGCGGTGAACATTTTGTCAAACACCTGCTGAGCCAGCTGCTTCTTGCCTTGGCGCAGGCATGCATGCACAGCCTACAAGAGAATGCACAGGTTACCAGTGTGTTTGCCTAAGGCACGCATGCACTGCCTACAAGAGAATGCACAGGTTACCCTGTGTGTTTGCCTAAGGCATGCATGCACTGCCTACAAGAGAATGCACAGGTTACCCTGTGTGTTTGCCTAAGGCATGCATGCACTGCCTACAAGAGAATGCACAGGTTACCCTGTGTGTTTGCCTCAGGCACGCATGCACTGCCTACAAGAGAATGCACAGGTTACCCTGTGTGTTTGCCTAAGGCATGCATGCACTGCCTACAAGAGAATGCACAGGTTACCCTGTGTGTTTGCCTAAGGCACACATGCACTGCCTACACGAGAATGCACAGGTTACCCTGTGTGTTTGCCTCAGACATGCATGCACTGCCTACAAGAGAATGCACAGGTTACCCAGTGTGTTTGCCTAAGGCACACATGCACTGCCTACAAGAGAATGCACAGGTTACCCTGTGTGTTTGCCTCAGACATGCACGACTGCCTACAAGAGAATGCACAGGTTACCCAGTGTGTTTGCCTAAGGCACACATGCACTGCCTACAAGAGAATGCACAGGTTACCCTGTGTGTTTGCCTCAGACATGCATGCACTGCCTACAAGAGAATGCACAGGTTACCAGTGTTTGCCTCAGACATGCATGCACTGCCTACACGAGAATGCACATGTTACCCAGTGTGTTTGCCTCAGACATGCATGCACTGCCTACAAGAGAATGCACAGGTTACAAGTGTGTGTGTGTGTGTGTGTGTTTTAAAACAAAATTTGGCACCATTCCCAAATGTAAAGGTTTCCTAAAATGAGAATATTAATATTTTTAATTTTTGTTCTGATAAAAATGCAACATTTAGTAAATTTCCTTATGACAATCTATGGGTTGATCCTGAGTATATATTAGCAAAAAATGACACAAATATCCCAATTTAGTCAAAACAAGAGGATTTTTTCCAAATCCAAAGGGCATCTGCTTCGTTCCAAAAATGGAGAAAAAAACACTGTGAACATACCCTGATAAATGTCCCAACCTGGTCATTATGATCAATCAAAACAATTGCACTCTATTATAAATATATATATACCCCTTAAAGGTCCATTAACACTGTCCAATACTACATTGTAATATGCTTTATAAATACTTCCAACAACAAAAAGTGCCATACAAAGTTTAATTACAATAGGAAGACCCTGAATATAGTATAATTGGTGTAGAAACATTCAATACGTACATTCTGCAAATTTTTAGCATCTAAAAATCGTTTCACAATGTCAGATTGTTTTGTTTTACGGATGATCTCAGATAGGATTTTGTTGGTTTGCTTTAATTTGCAGTGCATTTTCCTGCACTTTATGAGGACCAGAAACTTCAAAATAACTGGACAACCCCATTCGTTCCTTGAGGCAGTTCCATTCAGTTATGTATTGCCTCACATAAACTTTCAAGTTTACACACTTTCTTTTTTTTCTTGCTGAATAACTTATTAATAACATAATGAAAATTCATAAGAATTACTTCATGCTTCCAACACTGCCCTAAGACAATCCCCCTTTCGCTTGTCAATATTCGGATATAGTTACAGAAATTCAAATGGAATATTGTCCCACAAAAAAAGAGAAAAAGAGCATTATGTGACTCGTTAAATCAATGTAACCAGACCACATCTAGCTTAGAAATTTTTGCTATTTCTATAAAGAACACTTATTTTGTTATGGGTAAACTTTATTTTATACACATTTTTTGATTTTGAGTGTTTATGGATCTTTAAGGAAAACATATTTATAAACTGTTTGCACATCATGAAACAATTCAGTAAAAATAACAACACAATAAACAGGCATATATATTATTCACTTCAGTGTTTAAGCAAACTACAGCATTAATGCCGTATGGAAGTATTATATATAAGAAATATGTACTGCTTGCTCAGTCAACAATAAAGAATAAAGAAGTATGAATATTTTGCATGAATTGTTTAAGAAAAAGAAATCATTTATTAGACACAAAAGTAGTATTAATGAGTTAGTAAAATATACCGCTTGTTTGATGACACTGACAAAACTCTGTCCAATTTCTTTAATCTCTTCCTCAGTCTGGAAGTTTACCAGTGTATCCCAGTATATGTGCATTTCTTCAAGGGGCGTCATGGACTCACCCTGCCCTTCAATTGAAGAGAAGATACTTTATTTACTAGTATGTCACTTTATTTACTAGTATGTCATATGTTCACTTTTCCAGTGATCCAAGTTGCAAAAATAATTCGTAATAGGTTATATACTTGCAAAAGTGATTTAAAAAAGACATGTATTCATAGGGCATGGATACCATCACATTTCACTTTTGTTCCAATACTGCACTTAAGTAAATACATGTAACAAGCTTTTGTATGTCAGAATTTGAGGTTTGACCATTAAGTGTGCCCTGAACACTGAAGTAGGGAGATGGGACATTGTTTTATTTTAAGTTACCTTTTGTTACGAAGTGTAACATTTGTAACATGTGCAAAGATATTATTTGAAAATCCATCTATAAATGGCAAAGTTAAGGGTGAGACAGGTCCTTTCAAGAAATTTGAATGCCAAAGACTTTTGACAACTAAGAGAGTGACCTTGAACTTTAAGGCTCATGCTAAACACAGAATGCTGTTTCCTAATGGTATTCATTTGAGGTAAGTTATTTATTAACTGTATGATGATTTAAAAAGTTACAGTCCATATAAGCTGTTTGATGGCAGACATAATATTGTCTAATAATAGTTCACATTTTTGCAGAATTATTAAAGAATCCATCAATAAATGCCAAAGTTTAGGTTGAGACAGCAAATATCAACTTGTTTTATGACCAAATTTTACTTTTAAGTGTTACCTTGACCTTTATAGAGGGAGCCAGGTGTTACATAATACACTTTGACTTATGATTGTTGACACTTGGGCTTTATTTTGAAATCCATCGCAATTCAACAAAGTTTAACACCAATGGCTGAGACAGAACGTTTTGCATAGACAGACAAAAATGGAATTTAAAGTACCAATGCTTTTTTCTTAATTCTTGTAAGGGGGCATAACACATTTTTGAACACCTTTGAGCCCAAACAAAGATGAACAAGCAGTGCATTCCACAGGCCATTTAACGGTCCCTCACCTGGGCGCTTGAATTTCTAAATCAGAGTCCGCGGGGCGCCTGAAATTATCCAATAAGTGTATTTTGGCTGTTACTGCAACTAGCCATTCTTAAGATCAAAGCGATATCGACTTCGCCGAAAATTTTGAAAGCCAATTCACGATCCTCTGTCAACTACATCGAACGCTTTATCCAACTAAAACGCGCTTAAGGGCGGAGCGTCGCTGTATTGGAAAATTAATATTGGCCAATGAGATTGTACGCTTTGTATAAGCGACAGCACTCGTAGGCAGGCAAAGCCTGCAGTTAAATCATGCAGACGACTTGTGACATACATGTAATTGCCACAGAAATCTTGGCCAGTTACTTAGAAGACTGATGATGGCTGTAATCCTTGTGTGCATTTCATGAATAATTCTATCAAAACATTTACTCGACTCGTTAAGCGTTTTAACAAATTATCGTTGAATTCATTACGCAACTGTTAATGTTTTCTTGAAGTCTCAAATGAGCATAATTAAATTTGTAATCGGAAACCCACTTCCGAATGTAAATGTTAACTCTACGTTAACAGATTCTTGCTTCAAATAAACAGTAATAATTTATTTCGTGTTGACCCTTTGTCTCAATAAAAAGGGCGAGAAAATTATGCAGCAAGTACAACGTGGCGTCATGTGCATAGAAAGCATGGGTGTATTGAGCGTATTAACAAGCACACACCAGGTCAAGCATGTTCAGTGGCAATATTTCATCAAACCTATAAATAAAATAGTCACTTATGCCGAAATTTATTTGATACTTTAGAAAAATGGCAACGTTTGCTGTAAAAGAAATTATTGAGCATTTTAATTGTCAATATTTACCAGAAAGTGCTTTTAAAAATGGGATCATTGGGAAATGAATATAAACTTGCAAAGTAGTAAGTATGCAGCAATAGAGTTGGGTTGATACGGATGTATTGGGGAATCGTTCCAGTCGGAATTTTACTATCTTTGCGGGAAAGTTTAAAAACAATTATTGAAAAATGTCTTTATTAATGAATTTATAGCTGGGGGGTTTTCTTGAAGAGTCATAGCGCACCAAAATGACGTCTTTTGATGCTGCTTTTCTTAGAGTTATAAGGCACCACAGAACATCAATGGACATGTTAACTTTTTTTTAAATCAACGTCAGGAGGGGACACCCCTGCCAAAACCACCCCTATAAGCCCCGGGGAGCCTGAAAAAATTCCTGTGGAAAGCACTGAACAAAATATGTGTTTGTCAGAAACACAATGCCCCCTCCTGCGCCGCTTTGAATTATTTATATTTTTTTATTATATCCCTTTAAAAAAAAATATACTTCCCTTGTAAAAATGATCTGTACCTGCCAAATGATAAATAGAAATTATCTCCCTTTAAAGCTTGTTACATCCCTTGGATTAGGTTTTTTTATCTTTGACCTTGAAGGATGACCTTGACCTTAAACTTTCACCACTCAAAATGTGCAGCTCCTTGAGATACACATGCATGCCAAATATCAAGTTGCTATCTTCAATATTGCAAAAGATATGACCAATTAAAGTTTTCAGACGGACAAACAGACAGACGCACAGACGAACAGACGGACTGACAGACATTTCAACTGCTATGTGCCACCCTACCGGGGGCATGAAAACAGAATGAATTAAATGAATTGATTATTTAGATAATTAATAAAGATATCAATTTATCTATTCAAAAAGGCTTAAACTGTGAAACATGGTCGCATCAAATTCAGGAGTACCAAACAAAGTTATTGTAATAAAAGTGTTTTGAATTGCAAAACAGAACCTGGACACTTACCACAAATCTCTTCTCTAATTGGCTGTTTGGACTCATGGAGGCAATACAGTACCATCAGAAAGCTGAGAAGTTGTGTGACAAACTCATTTGATGAGTATTCTCTCTTCACCAGAACTGAAATGCATTCACATTCAGCATTCTGAATGGCTTGTAAAAATATGAAATAAATTTTAATACTTTTTGTGTTTTTTTTCAATATTTTTTTTTTAAAGATGTTAAAGAAACAAGAGGGCCTGAAAGGCCCGAAATCGCTTACCTGAAATTCAAAGGAACTGACCTGTTCTGTGCAGCCCAAAATGTCATTAGAACAAATGTTTAAACCAACTTTCATGAATAGTGAACACCCGGTGGCAACGTATTTCGACAGACTGGATACATTTTCGTACACATCCAAGATATCATTAAAATAAATATTCTGACCAAGTTTCATGAACATTGGACAAACAAATGTGACTTAAAGAGTGTTAACAAGGTTTTACAATAGCCATATCAGGAAAAATACCCGGCCCCCTGGTTGCCGTTTTTCCACCAACACCAATTTTTCAACTCCTCCAAGATATCATTGGGACAATTCTTGTGACATAGTTTCATGAAGATCAGACAATATGGTTTCTATAGTGTTAACAAGGTTTTTACTATAGACATATAAGGAAAAATGCATTGCCCACTGGTGCCCTAAATTTTTTTTTAACCAACCGTAACTATTTTTCACCTCATCTAAGATATCATTTGGACAAATCTTCTGACCAAGTTTCATGATGGTCAGATTATAAATGTGGCATCTAGAGTGTTAACAAGGTTTTACTTTAGCCATATAAGGAAAAATGCCCCGCCCCCTGGTGTACATGTACATGTTTTAAACCAACCCAAACCATTTTCAAACTCGTCCAAGAAATAATAAGGATGAATCGTCTGACCAAGTTTCATGAAGATCGGACAATAAATGTGGCCTCTAGAGTTTGACTTAGGCCATATATAAAGCCATATAAGGAAAAATGTCCGCCCCTGGTTGCCATGTTTTTCAAGCAAACATAACCATTTTCGAACTTGTCCAAGACAGTGCTCACGCTGCTGCCAGACATTATTGCCAATGGCGATTATTTAATCCAGCTGGCTATTATTTCTTAAAATTGTCTAGAAAAAATGGTGATTATTTTATCCGCCTACATCAAAAAACAAATTGCCTCTAAATGTTGTCCGGCGAATGTGAAACGCCTGCAAATCGGACGATCAAGCAGGAAAAATCGACAACGAGATTACCTGTGTACACACTCGACCCTGTGTATTGTCATACACGCGTAAATAACTTGTGCGACATTGTGGCCTAGAGCGTTTTTCTCAATCAGTGTCCGACAGCAGTGATATATTTCGGAAAAACGTTTTTAATCTCCCTGTGCTTTACCAATTATCGGTAACTGTTAGATCTTTGTTAATTTTTCCCCAATTATCATTTAATCGTCATGAAATTGCCGATTATATTGTCGGCAGGTTTTGTTTTTTACACCGTTTTTTCTGCAATTAGATTTCGTTGAACATTGCTTGATGAAATAATTATTTAATCGCCATCAACTAATTATCCCCGTAATTACCTCTTTTTGTCGTCTGCTTTAACATAATGATTTCAATTTTTAACCAGGTAACCTGGTTTTCCCAATTCAAAGGGACCCGGCAGATGCCATGGTCAGCTAATTTTAATGAAACACGTGTTAAGAATTACACTGAGGTGGTGTATTTTAACTCACGCGCTGTGACGTTACTTGATGTAAACATGATCGGCATTGCGAAAGTGTTATTTTTGGAATAAATCATTTACAATTGATATTGGCCTCTGCCTACAATATTGCGGCTGATGGCAAACGTCGTATTAAGAGATAAAAAAGTAGTCTAACGATATGCACATTTTAGATTATGCATATTAATATTTTATATTATGCATATTTCATGTGCAAAACCCGTACAATTTTTCGGATTACCGTTTTGAGATACTGTGTTTTTTTCGTCAATTATGATTTATTTTCAAAGTTCATAATAGCAAAAATAGAATGACGAATACACATGCGGACCGTGATACAGAAGGTGTGGTTTATAACATTTCGAGTTGTATTCACCAAAAATTGCAATTGAAAAAACTAAAACAATATTATAATTAGTAAGGGCTCTGGGTTGGTTGGGGCCTCTGCCCTTAATTCTTATGTGTATGTAACTGAAACGGAGATCTGGTTTGTTTAGTCACACCCACAACATTGATTGTATTCTTTATTGTAAAGCCATGATAATATTTTATAAGAAAATGACACACTGATATTATGCTTGTTTTTAAGTATATATATATATATAGATATACATTTAATTAAACATAGATAAAATGAGATTCATTGTTTTTTCTTTCTTTTTGCCTTTAGTACACATGTACCGTTTTGCGGAAAAGTCCGCATATGTTTTGGCCATTATTTTTTTAAGGAAAAAAATTATGGCTTTTATTTTCTGAAGGCCAGAGTGAGTGCTGAACCACACACAAATGAACTCATTGTACAGCAGACCTGTTTACCCTACCGATTGCTTCTCAGTAGTATGGAGGGCATCTCTCAGTAGTTTTGGGCTGTTGTCAGTAGTTTTAAACTTTTCAATCATTTTGAGCTTTAAAACACCATGACTGGGTCACATATCAGTTTAACGGTACATAAAGCATTAGATGAATCTAGTTGCTGTGCCATTTGGTTTGGGAAAATTAGCGCAATAAACCACGAAATTGGAAAAAAATAGCGCGATAAACCATGAAATTGGGAGACATTCAGCATTATACATATGATAATAAGTAACAGAATTAAAATTGTTTTTAAGTGCATGTTTGACAGCATTTTATATTATACAGTGCTGCTTCAATGTCTTCTTACAATGAAGACAATATTTAGTTTATATCCATCCACATTCATATGAAACTTGCAATAATCTATAGATTCTTAAATTCACCATTTAATCAAAAGCTCTTTAAGAATAGCTAATAATTTAGTATTTTTTTAAATAAAATATCATAAGGGGAAAACAAACAAATATTGACAAACATCCTTTAGTGTTCTTATTATGTTAATGATATATTAAATGGAGTTAAAATAATATATTTTATTTGTTTACCCAAAGACCTATAGAATCTATAGGTCTTTGGTTTACCTTTCAATATTTTGCACGTGACAACCTCAGTTCAATGCTATTTCATTAAACTGTACAGCGTAACAAACACAATAAAGCAGAATACGCATATGAATCTGATTATACACAGATCCACTATCATATAAATCAAATCATGTTTGTCTCTTTCAATTTTCGAACGATACTCATCTTTTTATAATAAATGCTTTAACTTTGTGAGTAGACAATTTTCCAACACTCGTTTCCGTGACGCACATTCACTGTGCAGATTTCTGATAAATATTTTTTTCAAATCTCAAACGTAGTATGTTGCGTTAATTGACACACGCATTACATCATTCCCTAATGACCATATGATATCCGTTGTTAATTTGAATGGTATTTATTATTTTGGCCGTTAATAGCAATTTCTCGTCTGCTTGCCGCCATCTTGGACGTGTGTAAAAACAGGCGTGCTCAATCCTGATACATCGACTATCGTCGGTATTCTCCGCAATAGAGAGAGAGATGTGTATACTGGATAGCAACGTAAAATCGTATATATTCGGCTAAATTTGCGAACCAATACGCAATTCAGTTGTCGTTCGGTGACGACTCGACAAGCTCGATCAGCACTCGTTCCCCGGCAGGCTTGAATTTAAACGTTTTTACTACGCAAGCGCCAAAATAATTATGATTGATAAATTACCCGCAAAGACCGAAAATAAGCGAAAGTACGATTAAAAACTGAAATTTGACCATTTTGATCGATGGATCCGTAGTTTTTCAGTACAAATCCGTAGTGCGTAGTTTAGCCAAATAATCTGTTGTAACTACGGCGAATCCGTAGAAGTAAACAGGTCTGGTGCAGGTCCGCGAGAGTTAAAGTTTCTGTACATTTTGACACCCCGTACCAATCTTTTACGGTTGTAACTTGTAATGGCGTTTCTACACCTCAAACAAGAAATATTTTGTTGTTGTTTTCGCTAGATGACTAAAATTTCAGACAACGTTCGTGTGCCGTTAAAAATTGATAAACGTCTCGGAGACATGAGTTCCTGATTTGCACATCGCTATTTTCGAACTCATTCAGTTGTTTTATCCTCAGTATTTTGCGGCTCGATTTTTTAAAGGATTTTTTTTCAAAATAAAAAGTTTTCGGGCGGGACGATTTTCGATGGGCAGGCAGGGATGAGAATCTAGGAATTTATTTTCTATGGCCTAATAAATGCTAGCTTTAAATAAACAGCGCTTCATGTATAGCGTTTCTTTGTTTCAATAAAAAGAGCATGAAACTAATGCAGACATGTACAACATCTAGTGGTGGTGTATTTATTGTTGTATGATATAGGGAACTTTACGTCAGGCGAATGTATTCAGTGGGAAAACCCTGTCCAATCACATTCTATGAATGACTTTATAGCTGGGTTTTACTTGAATAGTCATAATGCACCCCAGTGTCTGAAAAAATCCTGTGGAAAGCATTAAATTCAATCATACATGGGTGAAAGTAGGAAATTCCCAAAATACTGAAAATAAAATCTGGGGGCCGATAGGGCCCCCAGTGGGTCCAGGGCAAAGGGCCCTGGCTAGGGGTCCAGGGGGCCAGAGGGCCCCCGGAAGCTCCTGCATTTTAGCTTATTTGAAACAAAGAAATCACTTCTCCTAAGCTTAAAGACACCTTTATTTTTAAGTGATTCAAAACAGAAAAAAACTGTTAGTTTGGCTAGAATATATCACAATCTATTTCTTAAACATTTCATGTAGATCAAATGTGATAGGCAAAATCTTTAAGATAACACTAAACTTTCTCAACTACATGTATATACACAATGTACAAATATTTACAGTATAATATAGATCAATTAACATGTTTTGGCAATACATTTTCTGTCTTGTATTTTTAAGTAATTTGTTTTTATATCTTATCTAGTTATTTACTAATGATTTAATTTACAAATCCGGTAATTTTTCACATGCGTAACGTTCTCGGCGTGAGACTTAAACGCCTTTTTCCCATTTGATTGGTACTTGATCGTTTTGAAACAGATATCACAATATCATATGCGCTACCCGGAATGATTTTTTGTTTGTTTGTTAAACCAATCTCCCCATTTCTCTCCACGAGAGTCTCTTTCATGGAGCCATTGTCATCGCCACTTGTTTTTCACATCACTTTCAAGTTCTTTTTTTTGTCGAACACCGGAAGCAAATACATGATTTGATCATGTTTTTTTGGTTTCGGAAGTAGTTATTTTGACTTGTCCGCCATATTTTTTTGAGAGATAAGACCGTTTCATAACGTCGATTTCTATTGGTTGACCGATTTACGTAAACCAATCAAAACGCTTTTTTGGAAACCGAGTCAGATTCCCGATTAACTTCGAGTAATTCCATGCGGTAAACCATTTCATAGACAAAGGAATCGTAAATTATCGGCAGGTTTCGCCAGAATATTCTAATGAGGTGACGCCATGCTGCCTTCTGCATGCGCGGGCGGTCTTGCGGGAGACATGTTATTTCGGGCGAATAGTGCCCAGAGGGATAGAACGATTCACGAGAAATGAAAGAGCAATACGCCCAGGGGGATAGACTAATAGAGAAGCAATGGCCGCGTCAAATCTATAAATAGATATGGGTTAACAGAACAGTGGGAAACCAATTTATCACGTCTGGAATCGAGCGCATTTTGTTTATCGGCATTGCTGGACACATTGCCTACCCCCCCCCCCCAACAAAATCTCATCGGATTTACATGATTCACGAAAACGACCTCTGAGAAGCCAAAAAATACGGAATTCCGTAATAATACGGAACACTTTCACCCATGATCATAGGTTTAAGGCCATCACCCAATTACCCCCAAAAGCCTATCTTTAGATCTGTATTCTGCTTAAATCAGTGAAGGAGGTAAACAAGAAAAAAATGTCTGTTTGTCCAATACGAACGTTGATTGTTATTGTTTACATTTAGGTTTTTCCGCGCATGCGCATTGACTGGAGGGCAAAAACACTGGTTACAGTAACGTAAAGCATGTATAAAGGGCTTTTGTTTAGTCAATTATTCGATAACAAATGCGAAATAAAAATAAATATCTTTTAAAAAAATAGTGCAAATATATTATTTTTAGTACCAATAAATGTATATTCATATGCATATCGATCCCTCTCATAAAAAAACGAAGTAGGTATAAGCATCAGAGTAAACGTGGTCGGATTACTAAATACTGACAATCCCACAAAGCAAAACAATGAACTAGCAATATTGTTTCTATGATATTGCAAAAATAATGAAACACTTATTATTTATATTATAATTTTAAGTGGTATGGATAGTGGTTTTTTCATCAGCGATCGACCTTGTAAGAGGTGCATTTAATCAATTATCAAACAAAGCCAAAAACGGAATACATTACAATTTTACATGTTGTGGTTATATTCTTTTCCAATGAATAAATTTTCGTTTCGTTAACATTGAATGCCAATATTAATAAATTTGACGCGGAAAAAAACTTGAATATTATGCAAATTGAATTGTCTTTGCATGTATATTGAAATCTCTTTACTATTGACACGGAGTCCGTGCTAGTGATAATTATATAGTGATACAATTCTAGTATTCTATTATAAACACATCTATATATTTCATTTCTTTAACGCAAGTAATGTCTTTTTCACCAGATTGTGATTGCTTCTTTTCATGATGGTATTTTGTACATGCACTGCATAACGTACAATCTTTACACGTACTAGCGAAGTTTACATTTGCCGGATCCTTTCATTGCGTAGCAGTAATACTGCACAATATATTATAGTTATTGAACACTGTATTATTATGATTCAATTAGCTGCCTAATATAATGCACTAGTTCCTGTTAATCCATTTCCGACAGATTTCGTCATTTTGTAATGTTAAAATATTTTATTGAAGCAACAGTTTTCTTTTTTGGATTTCAAATTTGGCTTAATGATTTCTCAAAATGCCAAGAGATGTCATGAAGGTATCATAAATTGTGTTTTATGACCAGACAATTGTCTGCAACATGTGGTTTATGGCATGGACCCAATGTGCCTTGGTTTATGACACCCTGTTGTCTTTGTCTGGACGGTCTCCGATCATAACGAGATAATCGATTTGAGATGAACAAAGGTGCAATTTAACACATATGCTGCAACACAGAGTGTCAAAATTGGTGTAACAATTAAATAAATCAATAACATTAATCGAAAAAAATTATTTAATGTGTAACAAGGTAAGTTATTTTAGACATAAAAAGGTTACTACAGTTACTACATTCATATGTTGCTTACATAAAATCTATCTCTTTGTTGTTTGTCTTCATCCTCATTTGTTTTCGTTCATTAAATCTATTTTATTCTGAAAGAATTACAATTTCTAAAAAAAAAATAAACTTCAAATGGTCGCGAAGAAGTGCAAGTAGAGAAATTTTGTGGTAACCATATACCGTGCTCTGAAATGGTTTTCCATTCCCTAGTTCGTTTGAAGTAAAAACAAATAATAACAATATAATCCAAAAATAAATTTCCTTGCATGCTAATGTCTTTTCAGACATAATAAAGTTTATTATTTTTGATATTATGCATGATTATCAACAAAAACGTTGATTTTGTCAATGCAGTGCTATGTGATAGAGATTGAGATAAACCTTCTTTATATGCGCTTTTTGCCCTCCAGTAGAAACTCGGGTAATTCTGCAGGTGCGCGTGACGTCACTCGTCAACGTTCGTATATAACATTCTTTACTTCACCTTGCAAGATAAAATCAGTGGACATGTTGTATCTTAATAAGTTTATGAAGATGACTTTTTTTATTGTTGATTATGCTGAACATTAAACAAGACTTGACTATGGTTTAAGTATAACAGCTATGCAGCAGTTTAAAAGTGAATTGGAGTTCCTTTTTCATTCACTTTAAGTCACATAATACATGGTAATGGTCTTTATTTCGGACACATATTTTCGGATAGAAACAACAAATTACTTTTAGCCGAGCAGAAAAATCACTGCGTATAATTCTCACCGTTAAGTAATTCAACAGTGTCTTCGGAAAGTGATTTGGCGAGTTTAAACTCTTCCCAAATTTCAGTAAATGAATATTCCAATATCAATTCATTGATACGAATTTTTGATTTTAACTGATCCGCCATTTTCAAAAGCGCTACCGAACAATACGCACGTCAACACGGTAAAAAGTATAACCGGTCAAACAAAGCGGTCAAACTGGTGAGACATTTTAACCTGTGTAATGTTTTATATGCGCACAATTTTAAAACGAATGAAATGCATTAATTGTTTACAACGACGGCATAAGTTGAATGCTATTTAGCTGCAGGAAATCCGTAGATTTAAAAAATAAATTGTCAAAAATGATCAGTAGGCATAAATTTTGAAAGTCAATAAGATTTTGTGACTGTTTTGTTCTTAAACGAGTTCATAACTATTTTGATTCTTATATTGTTAAAGTCCCCTTATATTTAGAGCAGATATGTCATGATCGTGAAATACTTTTTGAAATTGTATACAGTTGACATGGTAATTGTATTCTAAAACACGTTTTACTATCACCGAGATTAGAAATTTAACCCAAAAATAATACAAACAATTGGTCATCGAAAGTACGGGACATTCTCAACCAAACCGGTTTTAACGATGTATGGTTATTTCCCGAATCTGTGAACTCTAATCAATTAATCCCGTTACTTAAAAACAGATAACGAGACCAGTATATCACTAAGTGGAATATAATTGAGTGCCACATCATCTACACGGTAAATGATCACTTTGTTATTAAATGTCCTTACTATGCCGATGTTAGGAATTCATTAATTCCAAAGTATTATAGATCTCGCCCAAATATGTTCAAGTTTATCGAACTTATTAGTTTAAATGAAATAGTGTTGAGAAAACTAGCCATGTTTTGTTTAAAATGCTTTAGAATGCGAGAAAATGTTTATGTAGGATACATCATATAATTTTCACAAATACGGTAAGCTTAGAATAATGTTATACGTGTTGCAATTATTAAACTACATGTTTACATTATGTGATCATAATGTATTAACATCATCCATGTGACATCCTCACTAAGCATGCTGTTTTTCATTCCTTTTTAAATTGATATTTCTTCGAAATGATGTGTTTTGTATTTAATTGAACGCATGCTGTTATTGCATATATATGTTTATGACGATTGGCTGTATATATGCTTAAGTCGAAATAAACTACCGATACTCTGTTCTGTTAAAAGGAGTGAAAACATATTTCAAAAATCTAAGAGTGGGGTGATTAAAAGGAGAGTCAAATGAAAGTCCCTGCATTACATGTGTACATGTAAATGGCAGAAACGCTTGGCTTCGACATTATTGTTACATTATCGTAACCAAGATTGGATTTACAAATTAACCCCCCCCCCCCTCAATTATCGGCAGGATTTTTATATCGGTAGGATTTTTCTATCACAGAGCGATTCGTCGCAAGAGTTAATTCGAAATAAGAAATCAATTTGAATACTTTGGACGCAACTCTGTTATTGTTCGTATTGTTATCATGTCCATAACAAATCATGTCCTAATACACATGATCTTGTTTTCGTTCGTACTCAGCACATACATTTTTTACTTCTCCGAGCAGTTCAGGGTGGTTCGATCACCAGGCGTAGTTCATACAATAGTGGCCGGTCTACAAACTACAGTGGCTTGCAAAGATCGGGTAATCGATTATCGATCTCCGTGTGACACTTATAACGGCGTCAAGAGCAATTCAGGTATTTGTTCATAGTCTGTGAATGCTTTATTGGTATATGGACGCGGATTAGACTTGACATTCTGCAAAGCGGATTTTATCCTGTGCAAGTATGTGACCAAGGCTAAACAACTGGTAACGTTTTTATGCATTAAAATTTCGTCTGTTTAACTTTATTTTGCTCCATGCTTTATGGTAATATCATCATGCTTTACCAGGTCTGTTTATTGATCTATTTTCAAATTCACCACTGTTCATGTTTAACATAAGTGTGAATGTAAACTGAAAATGTGATTTTGTGTTTTAATCTGCCCGCATACAAACCTAACGAATTATCTTAAACTTTGATTTTATGTATTTTAAAACAGCCGCACTGTGTCACAGTGTATTGCAAATTCGTTCTTATTTGAATAAATAGACAGTTGCATGCAATAAACTAATGTGATTTCCTTACTTAGGCATCCGATTAAAACATCCCGTCGTGAATCGAAGATTTATAAAAGTATGACTTGACAAGCTTACATGCACTCATTTCCAAAATGCACTGGATTCTTCTACAAATCGTATCAATCATACGTCATACAAATTGGAATTAATTCTATGGACGTTTAAACAGAAATATCTACCCAATGCGAGGCAACGTAACGAATTAAGTGCATGAAATATACAAATTATGCAAGCCAATTTAAGTGTTTAGTATTTCTTGTTTTCCGAAGCCTTTGTCTGTCTATTAACACACGCTCATGTTTAAATCGCCACATGGCGACAATCTCATGGCAGCTTAATGTCGGATTTCATTTTAAATGGCCTTTTCAAATAGACATTTGAGAGAATGACAACCTTATAAAAGAATTACTGATCGATAAACCACAATCTGCATCGCCCATTATGTACGACTGATTTAAATTACTAGATTTCAATTCACTTGATTGTTATAAACGTTCTTTGTGCGAATTTTCAAGTTGGTCGTTTGAATACACATGCGTTAAGATATTGATTAACTGCACTATAGTAACTTAAGTATAGTGTAAATAATATTGACCAAACTCTCTAAATCTATTTATAGTTTTCATTGATCAAAAATGAAATTTACATATATCTTTGTGTTTACATATATCTTTGTGTTTACATATATCTTTGTGTTTACATATATCTGTGTGTTTACCTACAGCATTTCAGCTTTTATTTTAATCGAAAACAAAATCAAGCGCGCGCACGGATGAAAGGTTCCTGGTCTCATGTTTTATTCATAATTAATAAATTGATAAATGTTAATACAGACGGATCAATGCGAAAGTGACAAATTTACATGAGCAAGAATTGACTTTCCACAGCGCGTGTCCAATAATAATCGAAAATTGTACGAGTAATTTAATTAACTACTGTATTTTTATTGCAAATAAGGTGTCGCCATCTACATTCAATTAATAATTCATAATAAAAGCATTCTATACATAAATGGTGACGTCACTACGTTATTGTCACCTCTATACTTAGACGCATCACGCACCTCCATTTGGAGGCGTTATGACTACGACACAAAGAAGTCCGCGGATGAATGAAGAATTTGCTTTATAAGTAAACTTTCATGTTATGATTTAAAAGTTAAGTATAATTTTGTTCAGTCTTACGGTCTTATGTTAGAAGCAATTAAAATTTTCGTAAGTTTTCAACAATTTCGCTCTTTATTCATTTTTATAAACTGTACTTTCACTTTCGGTTGTATAACAACATGTGTCCTTTATTGACGAAAGTTTGCAATAAAATAGCGTTTTCAAAACCGCTTAAAAAGTTTCAGAAGGTGTATCTGATGCGTGTTATGAATAGACACAATGTCATAGCTATATTGCCGACTAGTATGGGAACAATTTGGTATTTCAAGTGGCTCCATTTGCATTGCAAGAGAAGTTCAAATTGACTTGTTCAGTTTGTTAAATCGAGGGCTTAACGGAAAACTGCATTATCTCCTTCTTTATTTAATATGAGTTACAACAGTCTTCCGTTCACCCCTCGAAATTTTGACACCCTAATTATATATTTTTTTTAAAGTGCCTGAGATATTTTTTTCTTTAAATAAACGAGATCAATGAAAATTTTAGTACAAGCACAGCAATGATGTTCTATGATGGTCATTTTTTAGTGGAATAGTATGTTACAATAAAACAATTATAACTATTGTATTAATGAATTTAGATTAGGTGTCATCTTTATATGGGGTAGTTATTCATTATATGAGATTAGCACATTATATAGTTGAAAAATAAATAACACTTTAATGACTAAAGTAGCATAGAATATGTTGCAGGTCATAAAATGTAAAACTGAAATTGAAGAAGCTTTACAAATATTTTACACTGACAACACTGTTGGTTTTCCAAAAAAAATCCTTCCTATCTACCTGCCCTAGTTTTTTGGGGCAAATTTAAATATTATTAATATCATTGAATTAAATTATTAAAATATCAATATGTTTTGATTACATTAGCTTATTTTATTATTAATAATAATTACTTTGCAAGGAAAGTCCAATTCTGTTTTAATTAGTCTTAATTAGGTACTAGTAAAATTGAAAATATCAGTGACATCCAACACTTGGCTTATATGCGTATGAATGCATATTTTCTTTGACAGTTACATAGTACCCTATGTAATTGGATTAAAAACAACAAATAACTATAGTTCCACAACCCAGCCCATGTTGACTCAAGCTGAATTAATTCATCAATTGATCCTATTTAATTATATAAAAAACAACATGTGTAAGATTTTGAGAATATCCCATGTATTCCCCTAGTATTCCTCTAGTACACCAACATGCAGGTCTTACTAATGATTTACATGCACTCCTTAAACAGTTTAACAAAAATAATGAATGATTAATCCAAAGAAAACAACAAACAAGCTGCTTCATATAAAAATATTACATAAGCAAAATAATCATTTTATAATAAATCAAGATTATACTTCAACCAAACCATTATAAATTTATTGTGGGGTGGGGGTGGGGGGGGGGTAATGTAAGCACTAAAACTAAAATGGGGGAAATGTCTGGGGAGGGAACATCTTAGGGGGGGCGTCCGGAATTCCTGCTAAGGGCGACAGTGTTGTTAAAGTGTCTTTAGAAGAAATAACTGAAGGAAAGTACTCATTGGTGTATGCCCATCCAGAAGCATTTCTGAGCATATCAATTGGAACAGCAATATTGAGTGCATTTGAAAGAGATATAACTGTTTCATGCATTGCTTTTGGTGAAGCCCACAAGTCATGGTCCTTTTATGGTAGCTTTCTTATTAGGGAATTTTATACTTATTTTTTACTCTACAATCTAGCTCTTTTGTCATAAAATGAGAAGTTTTATTATCCAACAGGTTTTGTGTTTGAACCTCACAAATTTTATAATACCAAAGTCCCATCATATAATCATCATCACAATCAGCAGCAGCATTATCATATCATCATCATCATCGTTAGCAGCAGCATCATTGTGTTGTATTATCAGAATTAAATACAAATACAAACACAGCCATTACAACTCTTACTACTACTGCTACTAATTAATTAATTATCTACTACTACAACAAGAACAGCAACTACTACTACTGATCTTACTTCTACTACCACTAGTCTACTACTACTACTACTACTACTACAACTGCTACTACTTCTACTGCTACTACTACTACTACTACTACCACCACCACAACCACCACCACTACTACTACTACTACTACTACTACTTGGTACACCAGAACGTGTTGTCCATGGAGACGATAATGAGAACTTCCAGAGTATTGATCGAACCCACGCCCAGCGGACATCATTCTCTACACCATAGCGACCATGAATTAATATTTGACGCCATGTACAATATAATTCACCTTATTACAAAAAACATGGAATTCACAAAATGACTTAAAATGCTTTAAAATTAAAGGCAAATTTGAAATTTGAAACAAAACAACCTAAGCAATACATAATAAGAAACACTACATTATTGAAACACTGATACCATGAACATTTTAGGGTGTAACACCTTATGTACATGTACCAGACCTTTTATGTACTACCGGTACTTTGAAACTTTATGTACCACCTACATAAAATATAGGTGTTATTGTCCATTTATTCATAGCAGTCCTAATGAATTAAGGTCATTCTCTAAACATGATTAAAGTCTAAAGAAGGAAATAATTTGATTTTTTTACAGTTTGAACATTATGGTCATTCTCTCTACTCTTCAAAGTATCACATTTCAATTATACAATATAATACAAACATTTTACACTTTATAATCCTTAGTCAGGATAAGATAAGAGACAAATGAATTTTTATAATTTACTTCAATTTCAGGTAAGACTAATAAATCATTTATTAAGTACTACATGTACTTGGGCTAATAAATTAAACTTAGACACTAAGTGACACTTAGACAATCTGACAAAATATAAAATCTATGGCCAATATATAAGTCTTAATTCATAAATACTATCACACAAAATACATTTCATCAATAACACACATTCATATTAAATTAGTTATCTCTTTATATTATAAATATGGTACATAAAGTGTCAGATAGTGGTACATAAAGTGTCGGTACATAAACGGACTGGTACGTAATGTGTGACATTCAACATTTTAAAAATCAGTTAACAATATATGGACTTCATTGTTTTGCATATACGCAATCAAAGCATATTTATTAAAAATTAAAACACACTGTTCATGGCTGTATCTTTTTATTTATACATGCATAAACTATTCTGGCTATTAATACATTTTTAAAATTATATATAAACAAGAGCACCACATTATGGGTGCCAAGCTAGGCTGCGGTGCAGTTTTGAATAAATGAAATTTATTAAAAGAATTTTAAGAGGTTAGTTACCTTGACCTTTGACCGAGTGACCCCAAAATGGGTGTGGTGTGTAGAAATCATCACGGTGCATATACATGTGAGGTTTCAATGTTATAGGTGGAAGCACTTTGATTTTAGAGCCGATGTTAAGATTTTAGCACGACGCGGACATCTGACGACGAGCTATGACAATACCTAGGGTTTTCCCCGAAAACAGCCGAGCTAAAATTGAGCGCCATTAGTCCAAATTTTTGACGCTCTTAAATATTAAGCTACTTTTTATATGGGTAATATTTGGAGCAAAGAATTTAGCCCATATAAAAAGTATCTCTAAATTCTTTGCGCGTCTTATAAATAAGACTAGAGCGCCATATAAATTAAATGGAAAACATACAACATTATGTCAAGAAGAATAAAGCTGTAAAAATCTCACCTGCTCATCTTTGATGTTGCAATTAGCACATTCAGCATTTTCAGTATCTACTAAATAAATATATGAAAGTGCCAAATGTCCAAGATACTATGACGTCCTCCTCAAAATGTTAGATCCTTTGAACTCCATTTATTTTATCCCTGATTAATCCTCTCACACATGAGGCCTACATGTAAGATTCCTTGTAATGTTCACAGCGTTTATTTTAAATCGTTTACGTTCTCAAATTTCAGCAGGTATTTAATTATAAATATTTATTAATGATTTTGATTTATTTACTATTTCGAAGATACAGTCTTGCAACGTGTTTAGTTAGTCTAAGTTACGTGTTTAGTGATTCTTACAAACAATAGACTGACATGAAAAGTGGCTCCTTTTGAAGCATAAACTGCATCCATGTATATATTACAGCTGGCCCGGTTTGATGGGGCCTGTTTTTGATAATAATTAATTACCATTTTTCACTTCCGTGTTTATTATGTTTACCAACGCCATGATGGAAAAAAGTCCGTTTCCCACAATGCTTAGCGCGCATTCACACAGGTCAGTAAGACCGGTGTGACACAATGTAATAAAAGGGTTATCGTTTATATCAGCTTACTGTATCAGATGTTCCGTTCCACACTACCGGTATTTGATTAAGCTTGAACAGGAAACGGTCGATATTTTTGTCAAAGGTGTTTTTGCTTTGAATTAATCCAATTCGATATTTTCAAGTTTATTAACGATCATCACTACCCTATGAACCACATTCACAAATATATTAGCGCGACTAATAACACCATGTCAACGACCACATAAAATTATATTAAGGAATAATTTAACCACATCAACAAACACCTCACCCACATCAACGACCATCACAACCATTTTAACGACCACCACAACCGATCACCTCTACCTTATGAACAACCAATTCAACCAATATCAGCGACCGACACAATTGCAGCAATAAAACCTTCAACATTAGCATGGAACACATAACACATATCAAGGAACTCAACCAAATAAACCAGTTACCACTCAGATACGTATTTTTACACATTTATTGCCCCTTAGAAAGTTAAATTTAATTTAAGACTTTTTATACTAAATTCAAGCTTTAAAGGCCCAGTCTCACTATGATGTCGGTGGAGCCCCGGTGCGTGATCCGGGTTGAACCGGGGCTCTACCGTGATGAACCGGGGCTCTACCGGGATGAACCGGGGCTCCACCGGGAACGACTGGGATGAACCGGGAACAACCGAGGCTCCACCGGAAAAGTATTATAATGTTTAATACCTCCACGATGAACCGGGAGTCACCGGGAAGGACCGGTAACGACCGGCGCGGCACCGAGAACAACCGAGACGGCACCGGGAATAACCGGGACGGCACCGAAGCACCACCGGGGCCCATACAGACCCGGCAGAGCTTCGGCAACGCCCCGGTTGTCGCCGGTGGGCCCCGGTGAATGCCGACAGAGTTCCGGTATAGCTATGGTACATCCGTAATTCGGCGCTATGCCGGGACGCCACCGGAATTTACCGGGGCTCCGCCTGGGCATTACCGGCGACGACAGGAGTTAAACCGGGGCGTTGCCGTAGCTCTGCCGGGGTCTCATGCCGGTATAGCCCCGGTGAGTGCCGGTGAAGTTACGGTATACCGGGGCTCTGCCGGGACGCTGCCGGCTTTCACCGGGGCTCCACCTGGGCATTTCCGGCGACAACCGTGGCTCTGCCGCGGCTTCACTGGGATAAACCGTAGCTAGTCCGGGGTTGACCGGGACTCTGCCGGGTTGTTGTCAGGCTTCAACCGTGGCGGCACCGGGAAATAGTGTGACCGCGTTAAAAAGTTATCGTCGGTCGACCGGCGTTAGCAAACCGGGATGGACCGGAGCTCTATCGGCAATAGCGAGACTTGGGCACAACCTTTAGATACTGATGAGCAGCAAACAGAATAAAACCTGAACAGACTGCGTGGTACTCGCAGGCTATTCTGGTATTTTTGCTGTTTGCACATAACCATTATCACTTTGCTACTGAGTGGGAAAAGGTTAATTACCACAACAGCATCCCGATTCACAAAAAAACTGTAACAACCAACAACGCATAATTTAAACAACCACAAAGCAACAAACAATGAGCATCACACTAGCAATTATTATAACAGCGACTTACAAGATAGCAATGTATATGAACAATACAACAATATCCCTTAAAGGGCAGTTTTGCAAAATGACGATTCAAATAATTGTCATAGGTTTAAAAAAGAAGTGTACATAATGTTTAAACAGCAAAACAAAACTTTTGACTAAAACAAAATTATTTGTATAAAAAATATTATAAAACGTTTTCAACGCTTAAGTCGAAAGTTGTGTATACCATCCGTTAATCAACATCAACTTTGTATTTATATGTAGATTTACCAACATGTATCGTAAATAAGGATAAACTTAGTTACACGGCAACTATGTGATTGTATTTAGTTTGCGTATACATGTATACTATATTGTGTAATTTTGGGCCGATGGCCTGTATTTACTTAAATAAAATTGTTTGAGTTTGAGTTGCTTTTGCACGATGATTTAGAAAATAAGTGTATTACTAATTAAGAGTTATTGATTCGCACTTAATTTACAGCGTGGCATTATTCGCACTTAATTTACAGCGTGGCACTAATGCGCACTTAAGTTACAGCGTGTGACTTGCTTTTGTTTCAAGAGGTTCGGGTTCGAATACCGAGTAAGGCGATATTTTTTTATTCAGCGTGTTTTCTTGCTACTATAATAAATGTAGACTATTAAACACATTTTATATTTATTTGTAAACATATTAAAGAGATTTTCAAAATTAAGAAAACCCGTGAGCACGTCCCTTACAACGATGTGTACAGTTACATCACAAAACAGCACCTGCAGTTAAAGTACCTGTAGTTAATGTTTGTAGTCTGTTATTTATCAAGTGGAGTTTAACAAATATAAACCGTTCGCAACGGGATAAAATGGCAATATTAAAATATGTTTTCTTGTATTATTTTTATAAACTTTGTAGTATCTTTCTCTACATTTTTCAATTTATTATATTGAATGTCATACTTTAAAATGTTTCAAAATATATAACAGGTCCTTTTAAAGTTAAAAGCCATAACACAAATCATGCAATAACTAATAATTTATTAATGGGTTTCTTCCGTCCGTCTTTCTGTCTGCGGAAGGTTAATTAAATATTTCAGTGTCGTCTAGAACCAACACAACTTGATAATCGTTCTGAAAAATCGGACTTTATGCGATCCCAATTATCATCCAACATCGCTTTAGGCCGCAATAAATTGATAAGGTGTTCCGACTTGCAGAACCTAAAAATCATATCGTGAAATATAAATAATTTGTTAAATAGCATTCGCACCCGATATTTATTCGACGAGCAATTTTTCTTTTCAATTTTGATAAACCTATATTTTGATAAAAAAGCCTGTTTATGTTTCGTTTAAAGAACCATGGTAAAAAACACGACCTTTTTAGTCATTATGCCGTTTCTTAAACGAGAAAATAAGAAACACGATAGTTTAAACATATTTTATTCCCAAAATAATCACAAATCTACAAAATATACATAGAAATACAACTATTTTGAAAAAAGGTAGAACCTTAGTTCTAAAAACATTATAAGTGGTCTTTCCCTGTTTTATTAGCTCACATGAGCACAACGTGCTCATGGTGAGCTGTTGTGATCGCCTTTTGTCCGTCGTCCGTCGTGCGTTGTGCGTTGTCCGTTGTTCGACGTCAACATTTGCCTTGTTCACTCTCTAGAGGCCACATTTATCGTCCAATCTTCATGAAATTTGGTCAGAAGATTGTTTTCAAGGATATCTTGAATGAGTTCGAAAATGGTTACGTTTGCTTGAAAAACATGGCTGCCAAGGGGCGGGGCATTTTTCCTAATATGGCTGTATATGGCTTTAGTAAAATCTTGTTAACACTCTAGAGGCCACATTTATTGTCTGATCTTTATGAAACTTGGTCAGAAGATTCATCCCAATAATATCTTGGACGAGTTCGAAAATGATGCCGGTTGGTTGAAAAACATGGTCGCCAGGGGGCGGGGCATTTTTCCTTATATGGCTAGATAGAGTAAAACCTTGTTAACACTCTAGAGGCCACATTTATTTTCCGATCTTCATGAAACTTGCTCAGAAGATTTGTTCCACTAATATCTTTGATGAGTTCAAAAATGGTAACCTTTGATTGAAAAACATGGCTGCCAAGGGGCGGGGCATTTTTCCTTATATGGCTATATATGACTATAGTTAAATCTTGTTAACACTCTAGAGACCACATTTATTGTCCAATCTTAATGAAACTTGGTCAGAAGATTCATCCCAATAATATCTTAGACGAGTTCGAAAATGATGCCGGTTGGTTGAAAAACATGGCCGCCAGGGGGTAAGGCATTTTTCCTTATATGGCTATAGTAAAACCTTGTTAACACTCTAGAGGCCACATTTATTGTCTAATCTTGATGAAATATGGTCAGAAGATTTGTCTTAATGATATCTTGGATGAGTTTGAAAATGATTACGTTTGCTTGAATAACATGGCCGCCAAGGGGTGGGGGATTTTTCCTTATATGGCTATATAAGGCTTTGATAAAATCTTGTTAACACTCTAGAGGCCACATTTATAGTCCGATCTTCATGAAACTCGATCAGAAATTCATCCCAATAATATCTTGGACGAGTTCAAAAATGATGCCGGTTGGTTGAAAAACATGGCCACCACAGGGACGGGGCTATTTTGCTTATATGGCTATAGTAAAACCTTGTTAACACTCTAGAGGTCACATTTATTTTCCGATCATCATGAAACTTGGTCAGAAGATTTGTTCCAATGATATCTTGGATGAGTTGGAAAATGGCTTTGGTTGCTTTAAAAACATGGCCACCAGGGGCGGGGCATTTTTCCTTATATGGCTATATATGGCTATAGTAAAACCTTGTTAACACTCTAGATTCCACATTTATTGTCCAATCTTCATGAAATTTGGTCAGCAGATTGGTCTCAATGATATCTGGGATGAAATCGAAAATAATTATGTTTGCTTGAAAAAAATGGCTTCCAAGGGGCGGGGCATTTTTCCTTATATGGCTTTAGTAAAATCTTGTTAACACTCTAGAGGCCACATTTACTGTCCGATCTTCATGAAACTTGGTCAGAAGATTCATCCCAATAATATCTTGGATGAGTTCAAAAATGATGCCGGTTGGTTGAAAAACATGGCTGCCAGGGGGCGGGGCATTTTTCCTTATATGGCTATAGTAAAACCTTGTTAACACTCTAGAGGCCACATTTATTTTCCGATCTTCGTGAAACTTGGTCAGAAGATTTTCCCCAATAATATCTTGTTATCTCAGGTGAGCGACTTTGGGCCTTTCAGGCCCTCTTGTTATTTACATTACAGGCACACAATAGGCACAAAGCCGACAAACTAACAGATATTACTGATTTTCTAAAACCGATATGATTTGATTGAATAGTTTGAAATGATTGACGAGTAGCAATGTCAAGTATTTTGCAGAAATGTGAGAATATTAAATTTTTTGGTCGTTCAACTGTGATTATATACCGCGTAAACATCGCTCCATTTCTGGGGGATTAAAATCCGTCAAACAACCGATCCCTTTGACGTGGCCTTTCCTTGACCCTGGCCTAATTCTGTCATGGAATTATTGAAACCATCTATTCGTAAGAGATTAAGTACCGGTAGATGAAAACGTTATGTATGGCATAAACACCACTTGCTACAACTCTATGGTGCACATCGTTTGCTAACGGCAATTTCTTATGCATTAACCAACCATTAGTTTGCCATTGACTTTGACTAATAAATAGGATAATAAATAATAAACTCAGCATCCACCGGTGGCATGTGCATGCATTTAGCGCACAATTTAATTTATTGTTATTTCCGTACAGGATCGGTACCATGGTGTTTGGAGAACTCTGCTCGGAAATGGAGGCCATCATTACTCACGTGGTACACAGTCCGGATCATTTGGCTCTGGAAGAGCTGAACAAAGCTTCGCATCTGTTCGACCAAGAAATATTGATAGGTGAGATCTGAGATTGAATAGCCTTCATAAGTCTGACTTGTTATTACCGGTAGTTTGATTAATAATTCATCGCGAATTACATTTTAACTATGTCAAATGCCGATTTTAAAATTCGATAATTTACCATCTGAATTTGACCAATTTTTGCAAACGCTTCCACAGCATTGTCCATTTGAATGCAACTAAATTAAATGTTTATTCAACCACTGTTGCCAGTCACCGCTATTCAACCACTGTAGTCAGTCACCGCTATTCAACCACTGTAGCCAGTCACCGCATGTTGAGCTGTTTAGTCTGTTAACTTAAGATCGCATACAATCGCTAAGTAAACGTGTTTTTGAAGTCATTTAAATAAACAATTATCGTTGATTTTTCCAGTTAAGCAATTGCTGTGGTGAAACGTTTACTTGATCTGATATTAAAAAAATTAAATTTTTGTCGGTTTCTTTTCTCTTGTAATCGCAAACTGATCTCAATATTCATCTAATTCCTCTGGGTGATGCCTTTGGTGCATGTTCGAGTCTTGGAGCTTGAAGTATGAACCTGCATGCAAATGGGAACTATGTCACATGTATTAGATATACATCATAGCACTGATTAATTTAAAAATAACTCAGTTTTGTTGAGGCGTCACCGTATTCGTGTGTACATGTGTAATTTAAGTGTTGAGCACTTTAAACAGACATGCAAACGTTTATGAAAGTAGAATCCACGAATTTAAATTTTAATATTGAATTGTCCGTTTTGAAATTATAATATCATTTCATAAAATGATATTGTCCATTTCAGACTGCACGACAATAACAAACCATTGCATCTGCGCGGAGAACTTCGAGTACTTCCGGAAGCCTGATCACGTGATCCAGTGTCTAAAGAAGGGCTCATGCTTTCATTGTCAGCGCTACAAGTAAACTACTTTTAGTTCGCTTGCATGGGTGACGATTATGAATTTCATTATGAGTTTATGAACCCGAACTTTAATTTGCAGACAAAATACATTGTTACTTGAGTCGTATTTGTCTATAATCTATACTTTACCAGTCCTAATAATGTTTATTATTAAACGTTAAACCGTGTAAATTGTAAACAAGAAATATCTTTAAAAAAGATATACGGCGTTGATTGTGGTTGGAGTTTATGAAAGGTAGAGTTCAATGAATGAGATCAAGGATAGCGAATGTCTTTTTCTGTGCAGTTCTTAGCTGCATCACACGCAGTACGGGATGTTACGCGGAGTTTTTGCGGCTTATTTTACATTATTACATATTGCTGGTCATAACCCTATAGATACAAAACAGAAAACCAAAAGAAGAATGGAAGTGAAATTAAAACATATGAGTCAACCGGCCACACGCGAAGTATCCGTACGTATTTGAAATATTTATACGCGCGTTCTTCGAACAAACCTGTTTTAGTGGTTTGTCGGGCATTGCTATTTGATTCGAGTATTAACAGTATCGAGAATCATCGCGCTCATGCTAAATACATTAGTCAATATGGTGGAATAATTCTTGTTAAATAAATTAAAAATAATATTTATCTTGGTATTGTTGAAAACACATTAAGAATCTATTATTGACAAACCATTATTATATCGCTGGATATCTTCATTTAACATCTTTCTGGTCTAAAGAAAATTCCAGTTCACCTAGTTCACGCTATAGCGTCTTTATTATATAACGATTATTTTACTGGCCGCGAACTCCGGTCAGCACATAAGGTAGTCGTGAAGACGCAGCGATGACCTGTATATAAAGTCTGACATTCACACACACTAACCGCGAACTGACGAAGGTGTAGAATCTAAGCACAAATTGTATTGATGTGAAGAGTTAAGTATAAAACTGTTCTATCTATCATGCCTTTTCATAAGAGATAACATTGTTTCATGCTGAACACGCAGTTAAACAGTGTTAGAAAGACGCGGCCATGTTTCCAATGTTCTGGTGGTATTCTCAGCCAATGGACTAAATGAAGTGTATTCATTCGTGGGTAGCCGCGGGCATTTTTATGCATGTAACCTAAAGGTCACCTAATGTCAAAAGTGACGTTAAACAGCTTTGCCGAAAAAATATTAATATAAATACAAATAAAAGGGCAACGGATACTTAAAGTGGGATTTTTTCGGTTATGATGTTGATTTTCGGTTTTCTATAAGTTTACGGTTTGATATCCGAAAAACGTATTTCATTCTGTTACCGGTATGGCTTTGCACTTATTCTTACAGTTGTAATCGTTATATCGTTGTTTATCGTTAACCATTGTGTACACACCGGTCTTACATGTATGTATAGAATGATCGTTAACAGTAAAACTGAAAAAAATATTATATTTTCTCCCCAGGTGCATGGACCGGAAGTACGACACGGTTACCGCCTCCAGCCGCCTCATCCACATCGCCGCTGCCGCCGGCAGGTTTGAAGTGTTGTGGTTCCTACATCGGGCCGGCTGCAGCCTCGAAACCACTTCCGGGATATTCGAACTTCGCCCTCTGCATTTAGCTATCATACATGGTCATTTCAACATATTCTGTTATCTTCTTGCACAAAAGGTATTGGCAGTCCACTGTTGAAATATTGAATGTTGTGGAATTTCTATGTTCATATAAATGAACATCACAGTGAATGGAATTTATACCAACACTTTACAGTGCCAGACATATAATTATGCATTCATTTACAATATTTTCGCATACTTGTCACATACGTTTTTCCAGTTTTCAATGGTAGCAAATGTTTAATAAAAACGCAAGCATGTGCTTCTGCTGTAAAACATAAGGAAACCTCTGCGTATATTAAAACTCATTTCTATGACTTACTTAAAAATACTTACCAATTTAGGCAAATGTTGGATTTGTGGACGATCATGACGCTCATACAATTAATGAGCTACAGTGAACGATGCACTTATAGTTGTGTCCTTATCGGAGTTTTCTGTTTTCTAGGTTGACGTCAATGCCGTTATGAAATCACATGGGACGTCATTCTCCCCTTTGATGCTCGCCGTTAAATACCACCGGGATGATATGGTGCGCAATCTTTTGATGGTCCGCGAAATAAACCCGTCCTACCGGAACTCACTTCGGCAGTCGTCGGTTCTGTTCGCCGTGCAAAACAACGATATTGACTTAGTGAACCTGTTGCTTAGCGCCGAGGACATGCATAGCAACAAGCTGAGTGAGACTGACGGACGGTCTAGACACCTTCACCATCCTTGTGCCATTTTGGAGACATTGCAACAAGGTAAACCAAAAACGAAGAATTATAGGGGCGCATTGTAGTAGTTGTCAAACACAATGTGAAAATCAGGTCAATCGCAAACATGCATTTGATATTTTTGCATTTAGGTCTGAACGACGTTTATCAGCTGTCTTCTTTGCTATGTGTTACACCCAGTTCGTTTTAACAGTACTTTCCACATATTTATATTTACCGACGTTGGTATCTATGAAGTGAAATGTAACAATGTTGTTGAAAAATTGGTCTCTTAATAAATACCAACGTGGTGTAATGCAATCCAAATGAATATAAATTAAAAGTACCGAATATACACAAGTATGTTCATTATGAACGTTCTTCGTTCAAAAATTAAACGAGTAAATAACTACTGTATATTGGCTTAAAAAAAGATACAAAATGTAGCGTTTTTTCAGATAACGACGTTGTCTTGAAGACGTTACTAGACAACGGATGTCCGGCTGAATATGTGTTCCAAGGATACTATTGGCAGACGACAGCTCTCGTATTGTCGGCCATTTTGAATTCCTACAAATGTTTGGAACTCCTCGTCGATTATGGTGCAAACGTTGACGTAGGCGTTTGCGGAACGGCGCTTCAATGGGCGCTGCATTTAGACTGGACCGAAAGCGTTAACGTACTGCGCAACGCGCAGTTCAAACATATTCTGTCTGAATTCGACGACAACGGTAACTCTTTTGAAAGTAATTCGATCAATTCATCCATTGACGACGAAATTAAGGACGATGATAACAATAATGAAACTGATTCAGAAAGATATGTGTGTGAACTAGATGACCCAACGCTTAGTCCACTTATATCAATATGGAGATTTGTTCAATGGATTAACATCACAGAGCCTATTAGACGGCTAGTCGAAAAAGGTCATGATGTCAATGTACAGGATAAGTTTGGGCGGACTGGTTTACATTATGCCGTGGAAGAGCAAAGTGTTTCCGGCGTGCGCGCGCTATTATCACTAGGTGCTAACTGTAACATTCCAGATGTTTGCGGGGGAACTCCTTTTTGGCACGCCGTGTACTGGAACAAGCTGAGTATGATCAATGAACTCATGTTTGCAAACGTCGTAATGGAGTGTAGTGCGCGAGAGTCTGCATACAAAATCGGACTTCCTCCATATTATGGAGTTATAGAACCGAATGCTCAACAATTGTCAACACTTGGCGTTGCCGTAAAGAAAAACTTCGTTTATACGGCGCGTCTTCTTTTAGAATCCGGATACGACGTGTCGAATGAAGATTTAGATGAATTAATGTGCTTTGCCAAACCAGAAGTGAAAAGCATTTTGCGTCATTATTCTAGTCATGCGCCATCTTTGTTTGCGTGCGCGCGCAACTTCGTGCGCAAAAGATGTGCGCGGCGGTTGCACCGATTAGTTGCGGAGGTGGAGTTGCCCTACCGTGTTCGTGACTGTCTTTTACTGCGAGACTTAATACATCTGAAAGTGGAACCTGCGTTGCTGTGAAATTGTCTTCATTGTGCTTTAAAGCTCGAAACGGACATAAGCCCAACACTTGATATGGATTTTAGATTGATTATTTATATTATGCGTCCACTCCTAAACAACTTAAAAAACATTCCGTAAATAATCATAAAGCTTAGTACGACATCTATGCATTACCGTTTTACCCGTGCCTTTGAACTATCGGCCAATAAACATGTACATGTATATGAAGTTTTTAAAGTGTGTCAAGTTTATTCGTTATCATGTCGTGTGCTGTCATACGTATATGCATTCTTAGACAGTTATTGCAAACATGTCTAATATATTGAGTAAAACACAAAAATATACACGCGCATATAGTGATGCTTATTTTCAAATCGAGACTGTGGAAATGAACAAGCTACACTTTTTGTCACAGTGAAAACGTCAGTTTTCCCTTGTTTTCCGACTAAATAAGTTTAGACGTCGTAGCTAACTTATATAAGGATTATTGTTTTAAGCTCTGAATAACACATGGAGCTTTAGGTTGCTTAAACATTGCATAATAAACAATTTTGAAATTGACTTGGCCGTCTTATTGTATTTGATGCATGGCGCTGGAACATTCTCTCGACAACCGCGTTAATATTTGAACTATAACACAAAGCGGTATCTTTATTTATGGCAATAGACACGCTTCGAGTTAAAGATACGTTTTTTTATCTTTCAATTGACATTAGTGTTGGAACAAATAATTTCATGGGTTTCCGAAGCATTTTACGTAATTGATTAGTTTTGTGTGTGTGACCCGACAATATATTTCTTATAAAAAAACGTGTATTTAGCACACTTTATTTATTGAGGTCAACAGAAGTACAGTTTTGTCTATTTCTCTATTTCGCACATTTCGGCGAAGTTCTATTGAAATCGGACTTTTTTTGGCATTGGCGTTTGATATTTTAGTCAGGTGGTACATGCGTTGTGTCTAACATTTTTATTTTAGATGGATTTTCTTTCATTAACTTTCTAATATGATAAAATGATATAATAAAAAATAGTTTTAAATATTACGAATGAAAGGTATTATATATATTTTTGTGAACAACAAACCTAAATAAATATATAAAGATAGTGTTAGTTTTGTGCAGAGCGTTTCTGTAGTTTTTTTTGACGAGTCTTTAAAACACGTCACGTATCACAATACACATATTGCTCTATGCAAACTTTTAGAGTTATATTTACTGAAAACTTGGGCGCAAAATGTTTTTGTATCATGATGAAACAATAACACAAAATCATTACCAACCATCTTAAATATTAACGAAAGCTCGACACTTGCGTCATTCTTGTCGACGTTCTGGAAAAAATGGCGTTAAGGTAACGCCATATTGACATTACCTTGAAAACAAACAATAACAAACCACTAGTGTCGTCGTTCTCGCACCCTCCAGACGGTCGACACATTTAGTATTCGGTGGAATCATTACGTCAATGTTCATAAATAAGGCAAAATCGAGTTAATCGTTTCCATTATTTTATGGTGCAAACTCTATACTGTTTTATTTCGAGGTTGAATTTTTGATAAAATGTGGTGCATTCAATCATTGTCGCAAAATAACATCACATTGAAGAAAACGATTGGAGGATTTTTGTTATTGAGAATTTCTTTCCTTACGTTTAGAATGAAACTCACTAAATGACGACTTATGTCGTCGCAATATTGTTCCAACCCAGCTTTTCACACCAGACTGCAAGAAATACTTACCCCCAAATCATCCATGTTCCCAGACGCTAAACCTCATTTTGGCGATAACCGTTTACTTCTAAAGACGATGCGACTGCTGGTATTTGTTTAAAAAGATATATTTATATATTTAGCCCGGACTCAAGCAGTCGTTCAGATAAGGCAACCCTACGTTTGACAAAACTCATAAAAAAAAGTGTTTTCTTCATGTTTGTGTATTAGTATAATTGTTAACATAATATGATGTATATTTAATAGATCATTCCCATATTGATTTTCCTTACTGTCGTAAGCATCCACTAGTTGGCCAACACTTTCAAAACAACAAGTATTTTGTTCATGCATAACATAAAAGGGGAGTTATTGCGAATAGCAATGTCTTGAAACTATCTGCGCGTTATGCCAGGTTACTTTGCCTTTAGGCCCATAATTTCGCCAAGAATCAACGGACCGGAACGAAACTCAAACTTCACCTTTTAGTCCTGTAGTTAGGCTTCCATTCAAAAACCAGCCAAATAACTGAAAGCGTTTCGAAAAAAAAACCCCAGAAAAAACGGTTATTATAGAGACAATTTCTAAGTCCAAGGCCCATCATTTCGCCAAAAATCAATTGGCCGTAACGAAACTCACACTTGCTCTGTAAATCCTGTAGTTAAGACTCGCATAGCAAAAATTACCTAAATATCTGAAAACGTTTCGTAAAAAAACCCTTCGGGGAACGATTATTGCAGAGAAAATTTCTAAGTCCTAACCACAAATCAATACACCGAACGAAACTCACACTTCATAGATCTGTAAGTCAGGTAGGTTGACTCACATACCAAAAATCGGCTAAATATCTGAAAGCATTTCTAAAAACCTCCGGAAAACAGTTATTATAGAGAATTGTTTTGCCAATGTTCACAACTGAACATATTCCTTAGAATAAGACAAAATCCTGTTGTTTAAATAATGTTATTGTTAAATAAATAAACCCACCCTTGTCGAAGTTCAATGGCTTTTTTTAGCGCACAGGAGCATGTGTCGTTAACTACCAGGTTTTCTTTTCGGTTACCAACCGGGTGCGAGTAGGAATATGCAAATACTGTGTATCTACTGTGACTTGGCAGCGAGCGACATCGTTAGTACACGAGACTCGTTCTTTTCATATGATCATCATTTGTGCCAATGTATGTCGTAACCACATCATACACAACTAAGTTATAGGCCGATCAAGAAATGTTCGTTCACTTTATGCTAGTACATATAATGAATGTGAAAACACTTGACGGGTCCATTGTTTCCTGAATCATTCAGCTATCAAAATGGTTGTTGCACTGAACACGTCGTCGTGATATGGTGGTAAATGTGCCAATTATTGATTTGGGCCGTGCTCTGTGAAAAGGACGTTTAATGCATGTGCGTAAAGTGTCGTCCCGGATCAGGGGAAACCCCGCATGTCCTGTATGGTGACCACCAACCAAACTCGTGTGCTGCAGAGAACTGGAATTGAACCCGGGTCGCCTCGGTTAGACGCGATTGTACCAACCACTGCGCTAGCCGGACAGCCACACATAACAGGTATTATATCACATCTTTAACAATAATATACACATAGTAACAGCTGGGGGGCCAGAGTCGAGGCCTACATCTTATGGCAAGTGACGACAATTTGACCCAAACCATTTTACCGATTTCTTAAAATGTGAAATCATTTGTAAGCTTAGCAGAAATTTAATATAGCCATTTTGTCTTTGTCAAGATCTCCCTCTTATAGGTGTGTGAATGACATGAAAAACTGTTATTAATTTTGTTAACCTTTTTAAATAATGAAGCTTTTTCTCCGATTAAATATTGAGCTGATATTTAAAACTAAATATACTTTGTTCCTTTGTTTAGGTGAGTTTACCATACTGATAATGAAAAATTGTATTATTAAATTCATTTATTACTTAAACCGAACAAAGATTTAAATATTCTTTGAATATGAACACTTTCTTAAATAGGAAAATGATTAATCCACTCCCTAAATAAAAACAAGAGGGTCTTAAAGGCCCAAAGTCGCTCACCGGAAAAACAAATGAACTGACCTGTTCTGTGCAGCCCTAGATATCATTAGAACAAATGTTTTGACCAAGTTTCATGAAGAGTGAACTATAAATGTATCTTTTAGAGTGTAAATAAGATTTTACAATAGCCAAATAAGTAAAAATGCCCCCACCCCTGGCAGGCATGTTTTTCAATCAACTGGAACTATTTTCGAACTCGTCTAAGATATCATTGGCACAATTTTCTGACCAAATATCATGAAGATCCGACAATAAATGTGGCCTTTACAGTTTTAACAAGGCAATTGTTGATGCCGCACGAGAAACAACGGACAATAGCATTGTGCTCAGGTGAGCTAAAAACTGTTTGGAAGGTGAGTGGCCCTAATGTTCATTGGCTTCCTACGCGCCTGATATAAGCAACATCATATTTGTACCGAATCATTTGCTTTGTTACGGCAAAGCCCTAGTTTGAATCAACACAAACAACACTGTAAACCTATTGATACTTGTAAATAATGGGAGTCAATTTATTCACGAAGCATCTTTAACAATATACAAAGGCAACTAGCAGTATGGGCTGCATTGATTTGCTTTGCTATGCTGATCGCTCCCTAGTTGGCAGCTGAGAGACGCGCTGTTTGCGACTGTTCTCAAGGACTTTGGCTCGACTCCAGATCTCACTGGTGGGACTCGACTTGAGATCACTCAGTGACAGCAGCCTGCAATACAACAACATTAATTACCTGTTTGTCAGAAACACAATGCCCCCTACTGCGCCACTTTGAAGCCGTATACTTGACCTTTGACCTTGAAGGATGACCTTGACCTTTCACCACTAAAAATGTGCAGCTACATAAGATACATATGCATGCCAAATATCAAGTTGCTATCTTCAATATTGCAAAAGTTATGGGCAATGTTAAAGTTTTCGGACGGACGGACTGCCTGACGGACAGTTAACTGCTATATGCCATCCTACCAGGAGCACAAAAAAATTAAAAGTTTATAGTACACATGTATATATTATGAATGGATGGTTCACTGATTGTGTATCAGTACATGATCAAGTAGATTTTACCTCAGAATGAGGGCCCCAATAGCTCACCTGAGTTGATGAACATCAAGTGTTAAAGGCTTGACAAGGTTATCTTATTTTGACATCACGTTTTTTGCAGCACAATATTATCAATCTAGATATTTGACTTCATGTTAAATTGTAGGCATACAATCTATAATCATTTCATATTTAGTTACATATCCAAAGTTGGTACTTTTTCAAAAGCTGTAGTTCAAGTCAATGCAAGAACAGCAAAAGAGTAAAACAGCAGAATCAACGCAACAAAAACAACACAAAATCCCCCTGATCGAGTTTAAATGGTCTTCATGCACCAACCTGGTGAGTGACAGCAGAGAGTGAAAGTCATCAACCGTCATGTTCTTGGGGTCGTCTTTCCTCATGTCAACAAAGTCGTCCTGAATTTTCTGAAAGACAAGGATATTAAACTGGTAATTCATAATTTTATACATATACAATTTCAAATCGTATTTAAAAAACCTTTTTTTGATATATTACGCCTGAATAGGATTTTTCAAAGTAAGTTTTAAACAAGGGCTGTTTGTAAAACATGCATGCCCCCCATATGGGCTGTCAGTTGTAGTGGCAACCATTGTGTGAATACGTTTTTTGTCACTGTGACCTTGACCTTTGACCTAGTGACCTGAAAGTCAATAGGGGTCATCTGCCAGTCATGATCAATGTACCTATTAAGTTTCATGATCATAGGCCTAATTATTATTGAGTATCATCAGGAAACCATTTTACTGTTTCGAGTCACTGTGACCTTGACCTTTGACCTAGTGACCTGAAAATTAATAGGGGTCATCTGCCAGTCATGATCAATGTAACTTTAAAGTTTCATGATCCTAGGCGTAAGCATTCTTGAGTTACCATCCGGAAACCATTTTACTATTTCGGGTCACTGTGACCTTGACCTTTGACCTAGTGACCTGAAAATCAATAGGGGTCATCTGCCAGTCATGATCAATGTACCTATGAAGTTTCCTGATCCTAGGCGTAAGCATTCGAGTTATCCTCCGGAAACTGTTTTACTATTTAAAGTCACTGTGACCTTGACCTTTGACCTTGTGACCTGAAAATCAATAGGGGTCATCTGCGAGTCATGATCAATGTACCTATGAAGTTTCATAATTCTAGGCGTAAGCATTCTTGAGTTATCATTCGAAAACCATTTTACTACTTCGAGTCACTGTGACCTTGACCTTTGACCTGGTGACCTGAAAATCAATAGGGGTCATCTACAAGTCATGATCAATGTACCTATGAAGTTTCATGATCCTAGAGGCCTAAGCGTTCTTGAGTTATCATCCGAAAATCATCTGGTGGACAGACGGACGGACCGACATGTGCAAAACAATATACCACCTCTTCTTCGAAGGGGGGCATAATAAAAGAGCCTATTAAGCCGAAGTATATAGGAAAGGGTGAACATTTGTCAGTGTCAATTTACTTTGATCCCTACTGAATACAAAACTGAGTTCAAACTTCAAAGGTTACACATTTTTAGAGAGATGTATATCGATTTAAAGAACCAAAACCAAATAGGTCCTGGAAATGAAAGAGAGAAAAGTCTCTAGTTCCTTAGATATATATAACAAGTTCAGTGCTCTCGAATTTTGATGTGCATGTGAACATATCTGGCAATTGTTTTCTAAAAACAATACTATTGCCAAGCAATATATGTCCCCTACCGGTGAAACTCAACCATTCTTGATGTAGGAACAAAATGAAATGACATGCATAATCCCCATATTGCCATCTAACCCTGTTTCAAGTTTCATGAAAAAATACATGGGTGAAAGTAGGAAATTCCCAAAATACTGAAAATAAAATCTGGGGGCCGATAGGGCCCCCAGTGGGTCCAGGGCAAAGGGCCCTGGCTAGGGGTCCAGGGGGCCAGAGGGCCCCCGGAAGCTCCTGCATTTTAGCTTATTTGAAACAAAGAAATCACTTCTCCTAAGCTTAAAGACACCTTTATTTTTAAGTGATTCAAAACAGAAAAAAACTGTTAGTTTGGCTAGAATATATCACAATCTATTTCTTAAACATTTCATGTAGATCAAATGTGATAGGCAAAATCTTTAAGATAACACTAAACTTTCTCAACTACATGTATATACACAATGTACAAATATTTACAGTATAATATAGATCAATTAACATGTTTTGGCAATACATTTTCTGTCTTGTATTTTTAAGTAATTTGTTTTTATATCTTATCTAGTTATTTACTAATGATTTAATTTACAAATCCGGTAATTTTTCACATGCGTAACGTTCTCGGCGTGAGACTTAAACGCCTTTTTCCCATTTGATTGGTACTTGATCGTTTTGAAACAGATATCACAATATCATATGCGCTACCCGGAATGATTTTTTGTTTGTTTGTTAAACCAATCTCCCCATTTCTCTCCACGAGAGTCTCTTTCATGGAGCCATTGTCATCGCCACTTGTTTTTCACATCACTTTCAAGTTCTTTTTTTTGTCGAACACCGGAAGCAAATACATGATTTGATCATGTTTTTTTGGTTTCGGAAGTAGTTATTTTGACTTGTCCGCCATATTTTTTTGAGAGATAAGACCGTTTCATAACGTCGATTTCTATTGGTTGACCGATTTACGTAATCCAATCAAAACGCTTTTTTGGAAACCGAGTCAGATTCCCGATTAACTTCGAGTAATTCCATGCGGTAAACCATTTCATAGACAAAGGAATCGTAAATTATCGGCAGGTTTCGCCAGAATATTCTAATGAGGTGACGCCATGCTGCCTTCTGCATGCGCGGGCGGTCTTGCGGGAGACATGTTATTTCGGGCGAATAGTGCCCAGAGGGATAGAACGATTCACGAGAAATGAAAGAGCAATACGCCCAGGGGGATAGACTAATAGAGAAGCAATGGCCGCGTCAAATCTATAAATAGATATGGGTTAACAGAACAGTGGGAAACCAATTTATCACGTCTGGAATCGAGCGCATTTTGTTTATCGGCATTGCTGGACACATTGCCTACCCCCCCCCCCCCCAACAAAATCTCATCGGATTTACATGATTCACGAAAACGACCTCTGAGAAGCCAAAAATACGGAATTCCGTAATAATACGGAACACTTTCACCCATGAAAATATGAAGAAGTTTTAAAGTTATTGCAGGATCCAGAAAAGTGTGATGGACAGACTGACAGACAGACTGACACATAGAGTGCAAACCATAGAGTGTTTCACCGGTAGGGGACAAAAAACTGTATGGATTGTTGGTTCCAATGTGAATAAAATATTATGGGTATAAAGTAAGAGTAATTTTTAATTTGAAGTTTCATTTTTGTAGCTAAATTAATTCTTTAGTTACTGAGAAGTAAGAATTGTATTACATTTAGTAACTGTGGCAGAGCTATATGAAGACACCATCCACCCAAAATGTAATCCTAAATAAAGTTTTGATGACACCCATCTATCTTTGCAGGTTCATGACATTAGCTGAATTCATTCTTACAAGAGTAAGCCCTGTTGCAATGTTTAGCAATTGTGACCAATACCACACCCATTCTAAACACAATCCTTAGCCAGTTGTGGTTATTGAGTACCTTTCTATCTATATTTGAACCTTACTATGGGTAAACGGGGCTTAATGCATACGCATAGTGTCGTCCCAGATCAGCCAGTGCAGTAAACATAGGTTTATCAGGGTTGACACTTTCTGCTATTATGGAATTTTGTTGTTTAACCCTTTCAGTGCAGGAACCGAATTTTGAAGGCCTTTGCAAACAGTTTGGATCCTGATGAGACGCCACAGAACGTGGCGTCTCATCAGGATCCAAACTGTTTGCTTTTCTGATAGTATTCTTTGAAAAAAATCAAAGAAAATGCTAATTTTAGAAATTCAGCAGACGACATTTTAGCAGAAGACAAATTACCCAGCATGCAAAGGGTTAAAGGAGGTCTCTCCTAAATGAAAATCCAGTCTAGGTGGAAAGTGTTGTCCCTGATTAGCCTGTGCTGAAGGCACACATTATTCTGGGACAACACTTAATGCACACGCATTAAGCCCGGTTAACAAATAGCATGCTGTTTTATAAGTTTCCTTACAATGCCTCATTTTGTTCTCAAGCAACAGAGCCAAAATCATTTGCTAGATTCACTTATGGTTACCTTGACCCAGTCCACTGCATGTACAATCATATGCCAGGTCTAGGTTGAAGAACTTATAAATGAAGTAATATTCGATTGGGAAATTGCTTTTTCAGTCAGTATTTCATTTCAAATATATCATGGCCCTCAGTATAACTACTCACACTTTTCATGGTTTACCAGCACGAAATGCACAGACTTGAAGTAGACATTGACAAGTGCCATACTTGAATAAGAGGTAGGGCTGTAGAAACAATTTTACGTCCAATCACCAGACAAGTCATATGGACAGGCTGGAAATAATCCCCGAGTTAGCCAGCCAGAATTCAATATTTAGAAGTTGCATTCAAACATCTTAATATTTTTTTTTAGAAATAAGGTTAAAACCTTTGTTTGGAAAGTTTAAACCAGTAACCATAGCTTTTTTTTAAATTTCAATTTCTAAGTGTAAACAAGAGTTAAGCGTTCAGACACATATGCCCCCCCCCCCCCACCTACCCCAAAACAGGGCTTTGAACTAGTGACCCCAATTTTAATATGGGTCAGCTACTATCCAAGGCCGATGTACATGTGAAGTATCAAGCCAATCGGTCAATTTGATGACGATTTATTGATTGGAAACGATTTTCACACTTATTGTGACAGTGACCTTGGACTCCAAATTCAATAGGGGTCATCTACTGTCCAAGGGCAAATCACATGTGTAGTATCAACTTAATCTGTCAATTAATTGATGAGTTATTGATTCGAAATGATTTTCAAACTTATTGCGAAAGTGACCTTGACCTTTGACCTAGTGACCCCAATGTAAATAGGGATCATCTACTTTCCAAGGACAATGCACATGTGAAGTATCAAGCCAATTGGTCAATACGTTAACAAGTACTTGATCGAAAATGATTTTCATTCTGATTTCCATACTTATTGTGACAGTGACCTTTGACCTATTGACCCGAATTTCAATAGGAGTTATCTACTGCCCATGGCCAATGCACATATGAAGTATAAAGCCAATTTGTCAATTTGTTGACAAGTAATGGATTGGAAACGAACTGGTCTACCGACAGACCAACCGACAGTCATCCAGCAAAACAATATGCCCGCTCTTCTTCAAAGGGGGCTTAAAAAGGGCCCATTAATTTATACAATTTACAACAGATACAAATTTGGTAAATAGGTTCATTTTTATTGAATGAACACTCTAAAGCCATGCTTGAGAAACCATAAAAAAAAAAATAATAACCTAGCATGAAAGCTGTTACGTAAGGGAGGCAAATAGAATGGCTTGCTTTTTCTTTTGTGCATACAGATGCCAGCATATTAAGAATTCCTTATTTTGCCCTCACAATTCATTTTTAAAAACAAAAGCCAAGATATTAATATAATGTCTAGATAAAGCGTTTTAACAGTGTATTTTTCTTTCAAATTCCGATTAAAAAACAAAAGTTTGTTCCCCTTCCATCCACCTCTATAAAACCTTAGTAAATATAATTTTAATTTATTCATTCTAATTATTTTTTAGTATTTGTAAGCTAAACAAGAGATGTGTTTGTCAGAAAGACAATGCCCCCTACTGCGCCGCTTTGAAGCCATGTATTTGACCTTTGACCTTGAAGGATGACCTTGACCTTTCACCACTAAAAATGTGCAGCTCCATGAGATACACATGCATGCCAAATATCAAGTTGCTATCTTCAATATTGCAAAAGTTATGGGCAATTTTAAAGTTTTCGGACGGACGGACGGACAGACTGACTGACAGACAGACGACAGTTCAACTGCTATATGCCACCCTACCGGGGGCATAAAAACAACAACACAAAAAGGACCCGGCCCCATTCCAAAATGGTGAAAAAAACAAGATGTGTTTGTGAAACACAATGTCCCCCTATATGACGTTTGACCTTGTAGGATGACCTTGACCTTGACCCTTCACCACTCAAAATGTGCAGCTCCATGAGATACACATGCATTTCAAATATAAAATTGCTAGCTTCAATATTGCAGAAGTGACATTACATGAGCAATTTTTACCCATATATTTGACCTTGAAGGATAACCTTGACCTTTCACCACTAAAAATGTGCAGCTCCATGAGATACACATGCATGCCAAATATCAAGTTGCTATCTTCAATATTGCAAAAGTATTCATAAAATTAGCGATTTGGGTCACATATATTTGACCTCTGACCTTGAAGGATGACCTTGACCTTTCACCACTCAAAATGTGCAGCTCCATGAGATAAACATGCATGCCAAATATCAAGTTGCTATGTTCAATATTGCAAAAGTACTCATAAAATGAGCGATTTTGGCCACATATATTTGACATCTGACCTTGAAGGATGACCTTGACCTTGATCTTTCACCACTCAAATTGTGCAGCTCCATGAGATACACATGCATGCCAAATATCAAGTTGCTATCTTGAATATTGAAATACTGCAAAAGCGTACATTAAATGAGCAATTTTGACCCATATATTTGACCTTTGACCTTAAAGGATGACCTTGACCTTGACCTTTCACCACTCAAAATGTGCAGCTCCATGAGATACATATGCATGCCAAATATCAAGTTCCTATCTTCAATATTGCAAAAGTTATTGCAAATGTTAAAGTTGGCGCAAACCAACCAACCAACCAACCAACAGACCAACCAACCAACAGACCAACAGACAGGGCAAAAACAATATGTCCCCCACTACTATAGTGGGGGACATAAAAAACTGGTTTATTTTTAATCTTTGTGATTCTACCTTCTGTATGTCATCATTCAAGGAGTACTGTAGGTTGCGAGCCAGGCCCAGGTATGTGCGACATCGCCTGAGAAAGTCCTCCGTGAGTCGAGAGTCAAGCTGCGTGAAGTGGGTGCGCAGGTCGTCCGGGGCACCGGAGTATTGGAGCGGCAACAGGCAATCACTCTGCAAAGAATTAGCATCATTTTGGGAAATCTGGGCTTAATGCATTTGCTTTAAGTGTTGTAGCGGATTACACTGTGAAGTCCGCACAAGCTAATAAGGGACAACAGTTTACCGGGGTCGTGATTTTAGAACCACCTCAGGGGAGGAAAATGAAATACCCCCTTAACAGGTTTCAATGAACTCTTCATTTATATATAAACAAGCAAATTCTTAGAATTGATATCCCCCGCCAATATGCTTCTGGACACAAAAGTGTTTTATTTGACACTCAAAAAATCATTTTTTCGAGATACAAAGGGCCATAACTCCGTTATTAACAGATGGTGTACAATGCTATTTGGCATGCATCATTCTCTTATCCATATGTATACTCATACCAAGTTTCAATGAAATCCGCCATGGCACTTCCAAGATATGGCTCCGGACACAAAAAAGCATTTTTTCAAGATACAAAGGGCATTAACTCCGTTATTAATAGATGGGGTACAATGCCATTTGGCGTGCATCATTCTCTTAATTCTGTTAACAATACTGCCTTTACTTGATGAGATATAGCACAAGCATGCAAGAAATTATTGAGCATAATACTCCAGATATTTATGAGTCTCGCTCTGGGAATATGGGGCTTAATGCCTGTGCAAAAAGTGTTGATCCAGATGAGACCGTGGGGACTTAACAGGGATGACACCATTCGCTTATATTGAGTTTTTTGTTTAAAGGAAGTCTCTTAATGATGATTACATATTCTAAATTCTCATTTTATAGCTGTATAAAAGAGGAAGCATTTTGCTCCACAGACTTCCAACCTATACCTACAAACAGATCGACCACCAAGAAGCTCCTCTGTGCAGAATCATAAAAACAAGAACACAACAAGGGCTGTTTGTAAAACATGCATGCCCCCCTATATGGGCTATAAGTTGTAGTAGCAGCCATTGTGTGAATACGTTTTTTGTCACTGTGAACGGTGGTGGTGGTGGTGGTGGTGGTGGTGGTAGTGAAGGTGGTGGTGGTGGTAGAAGTAGTAGTAGTGGTAGTAGTAGTAGTGGTAGTAGTGGTAGTAGTAGTAGTAGTAGTAGTAGTAGTAGTAGTAGTAGTAGTAGTAGAAGTAGAAGTAGTAGTATTAGTAGTAGTAGTAGTAGAAGTAGTAGTAGTAGAAGTAGAAGTAGTAGTAGTAGTAGTAGTAGTAGTAGTAGTAGTAGTAGTAGTAGTAGTAGTAGTAGAAGTTGTAGTAGAAGTAGTAGTAGTAGTAGTAGTAGTAGTAGTAGTAGTAGTAGTAGTAATAGTAGTAGTAGTAGTAGTAGTAGTAGTAGTAGCAGTAGCAGTAGCAGTAGCAGCAGCAGTAGCAGCATTACAATACCAATACTTAAGAATGATCAAATGGGAAAAGGTAACCTAGCACTGGCAGTAAATATGGGGCTCATTTACAGGTCAGATTTGGAATCTTTGCTGTAAAATGAGATTTTGAATGAATTAAAGGGAGGCAAATCTGTAATAAAAAGAACATGCATAAACCGTAGTTGTTTCCCTTGTTTGAACCATGCTAAATCCTTATAAATTTATAATGCCTATTTCCAGTAACTGTGACCTTCACCTGTGACCTTTGACCTAGTGACCTCAAAATCAATAGGGGTCATCTGCGGGTCATGATCAATGTACCTATGAAGTTTCATGATCCTAGCCCCAAGCGTTCTTGAGTTATCATCCGGAAACCACCTGGTGGACGGACCGACATACCGACCGACCGACCGACCTACCGACCGACCATCCGACCGACATGAGCAAAGCAATATACCCCCTCTTCTTCGAAGGGAGGCATAACAATTTGATTCAAACCTTTTCAAACAAGTCACAGACCCATATCACGTTGACTTCTGGTTAAGCTAAATTCTGTAATTGCTTGACAGAGTAATGGGTGTTCAAAACACGCACCTTTCTTTAAAAAAAAATCTTTTTAATTTGCAATACTGCTTTAATTCATTCTTTCACTTTACAGCAAGATTCTTGTTAAATAACTCGTGGCCTATTCTATCCAATTAGACACTGTGAGTGAGAAATCTTTATTTATAGATACACAAAATAAACTTATATAGAAAAGTTACTCCCTAACTTACAGGCAAGACAGATATCACTTGCATGCAAGATAAATATCACTTACATGCAATATAGGCATCACTTACATTGAAGATAGATATCACTTACAATGAAGATAGATATCACTTACAGTCAAGACAGATATCACATACATGCAAGATAGATATCACTTACATGCAAGATAGATATCACTAATATGGAAGAGATATCACTTACATGCAAGACAGATATCACTTACAGTCAAGATAGATATCACTTACAGTCAAGATAGATATCACTTACAGTCAAGATAGATATCACTTACTGTCAATATAGATATCACTTACTGTCAAGATAGATATCACTTACAGTCAATATAGATATCACTTACAGTCAATATAGATATCACTTACAGTAAATATAGATATCACTTACAGTCAAGATGGATTTCACTTACAGTCAAGACAGATATCACTTACATGCAAGATATACATCACTAACAAGAAAGATAAATATCACTTACAGGTAAGATAGATCTTCCCTCTGACAATATGAGAACAGACACATCTGCCATGAATTCCTGGCGGTGGAAGTTGAAGTCATACTCCACCTTTTGCCACGTGATGAGGTTGCCTAGGGCTGCCAGGTTCTTCACACCTTGGAGTAACAAGACAGGAACATGAATTGCTCATGTACAGGGTAGGTTTGTGAGGGACACATGTACAGGACAGGTATTTGAATGACACATGTACACTGTAAATCCAATTTAACACGCTTCGTTATAACACGGAATCCAACCAATATTTTGAAAAAAACGGTGCCGAGGCTGTTAGGATTGAGAAAAATCATATAGTTTTGGCTAAAATTGGGAAAATAATGTTTTTGCTTTTTTTAAATTTCCATTGCTTTAAAAATTGAGAATGAAAGTCTGTTCAATATTACCTGTGCGTCTTTCAGAGTTTATATACAAGTCATCACAGAATCTCCACAACTACCTTATGTGCTGACCTCCTGTATCATTTTACGCGTACTGGTGTTCAATTTATAGAGCTGGAAAATTAAATTAATTCAATCACAGTTTTCATTAAACGAGGTTTATACCAAACCTCACCAAAAAGTCAGGTTGCTGCTTCAAAGGACTGGGTAGAATGTATTAAGCACTGTTTTCCCACAACCAGGCTCATATTTCACAACAAGAAAATGGCCCCCTCTCACCTTGCACATCCAGCTCCCCCGCCCCCAGATGGCTCCCTCTTACCTTGCACATCCAGCTGCCCCGCCCCCAGATGGCCCCCTCTTACCTTGCACGTCCAGCTGCCCTGCCCCAATATGGCCCCCTCTTACATTGCACATCCAGCAGCCCCGCCTCCAGATGGCCCCCTCTTACCTTGTACGTCCAGCTGCCCTGTCCCCAGATGACCCCCTCTTACCTTGAACATCCAGCTGCCCCGCCCCCAGATGGCCCCCTCTTACCTTGTACGTCCAGCTGCCCCGCCCCCAGATGACCCCCTCTTACCTTGCACATCCAGCTGCCCCGCCCCCAGATGGCCCCCTCTTACCTTGCACATCCAGCTGCCCTGCTCCCAGATGGCCCCCTCTTACCTTGCACATCCAGCTGCCCTGCCCCCAGATGGCCCCCTCTTACCTTGCACATCCAGCTGCCCCGCCCCCAGATGGCCCCCTCTTACCTTGCACATCCAGCTGCCCTGCCCCCAGATGGCACCCTCTTACCTTGCACATCCAGCTGCCCCGCCCCCAGACAGCCCCCTCTTACCTTGCACATCCAGCTGCCCCGCCCCCAGATGGCCCCCTCTTACCTTGCACATCCAGCTGCCCCGCCCCCAGATGGCCCCCTCTTACCTTGTACGTCCAGCTGCCCCGCCCCCAGATGGCCCCCTCTTACCTTGCACATCCAGCTGCCCCGCCCCCAGAGAAGTCTCGTCCAACACCAAGTTGGTCTGACAGGCCAGCTGCAGAATTCCGGAACACAGTCTGTTGGCTGTGTAATCTTTGTGTGGGGAGAACGGCAGCTTGTTCATGTTGTCCAATGACATGTGCACTAGATGGGTCTGAAACATGGGAGTGATGGAGAGAGACTGTTTAACCCTTAACCACTCAGACACGCATTTCGATCCATTTGTAGTCCCTTAGAAAATCACATTAAAGTAAAGACTTTTTTACTAGACTCTATACTATACTGATGAGTAGCAAACAGCATAAACCCTGATCAGCCTGCGAGTTACTGCGAGTTATAAACTGGTTGCATATTCACTTTGCTTCTGAGTGTAAAGGCAGGGCTACAACCACATAGATCCAAAGACAATTTGAAAGTTCTGCCAAATTAAAATCACTCAGCGCTCAACAATAAAAGGAAGGATATTCAATTCTGGCAAACTTCTGTTGCCTTGGTAACCCCTTTACCACTCGGATATGCACTTTGACACACCTTAAGGCCCTCAGAAAATTAAATTATAGAAAACAAGAGGGCCATGATGGCCCTGAATCGCTCACCTGACTAACCAAATACAATCCCAACCCAGATTTCATCAAGATAAACATTCTGACCAAATTTCATAAAGATTTGATGAAAACTGTGACCTCTATTGTCTATACAAGGTTTTTCTATTATTTGACTTAGTGACCTAGTTTTTGACCTAGTGACCTAGTTTTTGACCCCAGATGTCCCAAATACAATCCCAACCCAGATTTCATCAAGATAAACATTCTGACCAAATTTCATAAAGATTGGATGAAAACTGTGACCTCTACTGTCTACACAAACAAATTGTTGACAGTTTTTCTATTATTTGACCTAGTGACCTAGTTTTTGACATCAGATGACCCAAATACAATCCCAACCCAGATTTCATCAAGATAAACATTCTGACCAAATTTCATAAAAATTGGATGAAAACTGCGACCTCTATTGTCTACACAAGGTTTTTCTATTATTTGACCTAGCTTTTGACCTAGTGACGTAGTTTTTGACCCCAAATGACCCAAATACAATCCCAACCCAGATTTTATCAAGATAAACATTCTGACCAAATTTCATAAAGATTGGATGAAAACTGTGACCTCTACTGTCTACACAAGGTTTTTCTATTATTTGACCTAGTTTTTGACCTAGTGACCTAGTTTTTGACCCCAGATGAACCAAATACAATCCCAACCCAGATTTCATCAAGATAAACATTCTGACCAAATTTCATAAAGATTGGATGAAAACAGTGACCTCTACTGTCTACACAAACAAATTGTTGACGGCCGCACACACGCACACACACACACACACAACGGACGCCGGACATCACACGGTCACATATGCTCACCATGTTACTTCGTGACAGGTGAGCTAAAAAACACATCTTTGTTACTAGATTCAGGTTTTAAAGGCTTCATTTACAACAATAAAGTTCTGGTGAGCAGCAAACAGTATAAAAACCCGAACAGACTGGGGTTACTCGCTGGCTATTCTGGTTTTATGCTGGATCACTTGTTGCATAAAGCCCTTTTCACTTCGCTTCTGAGCCGGAAAGGGTTATACCTGAGTGATGAGGTTTGATATGAGATGATGAAGCAGCTGGGAGTATGTAGGGGTACTGGGGCAGGTTATACCTGAGTGACAAGGTTTGATATGAGATGATGAAGCAGCTGGGAGTATGTAGGGGTACTGGGGCAGGTTATACCTGAGTGACGAGGTTTGATATGAGATGATGAAGAAGCTGGGAGTATGTAGGGGTACTGGGGCAGGTTATACCTGAGTGACGAGGTTAGATATGAGATGATGAAGAAGCTGTGAGTATGTAGGGGTACTGGGGCAGGTTATACCTGAGTGATGAGGTTAGATATGAGATGATGAAGCAGCTGGGAGTATGTAGGGGTACTGGGGCAGGTTATACCTGAGTGACGAGGTTTGATATGAGATGATGAAGCAGCTGGGTGTATGTAGGGTTACTGGCGCAGGTAATACCTGAGTGACTCGGTTTGATATGAGATGATGAAGCGGCTGGGAGTATGTAGGGGTACTGGGGCAGGTTATACCTGAGTGAAGAGGTTTGATATGAGATGATGAAGCAGCTGGGAGTATGTAGGGGTACTGGGGCAGGTTATACCCAAGTGACGAGGTTTGATATGAGATGATGAAGAAGCTGGGAGTATGTAGGGGTACAAGGGCAGGTTATACCTGAGTGACAAGGTTAGATATGAGATGATAAAGAAGCTGGGAGTATGTAGGGGTACAAGGGCAGGTTATACCTGAGTGAGGAGGTTAGATATGAGATGATGAAGAAGCTGGGAGTATGTAGGGGTACAAAGGCAGGTTATACCTGAGTGACGAGGTTAGATATGAGATGATGAAGAAGCTGGGAGTATGTAGGGGTACAAGGGCAGGTTATACCTGAGTGACATGGTTAGATATGAGATGATGAAGAAGCTGGGAGTATGTGGGGGTACAAGGGCAGGTTATACTTGAGTGACGAGGTTAGATATGAGATGATGAAGAAGCTGGGAGTATGTAGGGGTACAAGGGCAGGTTATACCTGAGTGACGAGGTTCGATATGAGATGATGAAGCAGCTGCGAGTATGTAGGGGTACAAGGGCAGGTTATACAATAGTGACGGATTTGATATGAGATGATGAAGAAGCAGGGAGTATGTAGGGGTACTGGGGCAGGTTATACCTGAGTGACGAGGTTAGATATGAGATGATGAAGAAGCTGGGAGTATGTAGGGGTACAAGGGCAGGTTATACCTGAGTGACGAGGTTTGATATGAGATGATGAAGAAGCTGGGAGTATGTAGGGGTACTGGGGCAGGTTATACCTGAGTGACGAGGTTAGATATGAGATGATGAAGCAGCTGGGAATATGTAGGGGTACAAGGGCAGGTTATAGCTGAGTGACGAGGTTAGATATGAGATGATGAAGAAGCTGGGAGTATGTAGGGGTACTGGGGAAGGTTATACCTGAGTGACGAGGTTTGATATGAGATGATGAAGCAGCTGGGAGTATGTAGGGGTACTGGGGCAGGTTATACCTGAGTGACGAGGTTTGATATGAGATGATGAAGCAGCTGGGAGTATGTAGGGGTACAAGGGCAGGTTATACCTGAGTGAAGAGGTTTGATATGAGATGATGAAGCAGCTGGGAGTATGTAGGGGTACAAGGGCAGGTTATACTCGAGTGACGAGGTTTGATATGAGATGATGAAGCAGCTGGGAGTATGTAGGGGTACAGGGGCAGGTTATACCTGAGTGATGAGGTAATATATGAGATGATGAAGAAGCTGGGAGTATGTAGGGGTACAGGGGCAGGTTATACCTGAGTGACGAGGTTAGATATGAGATGATGAAGAAGCTGGGAGCATGTAGGGGTACTGGGGCAGGTTATACCTGAGTGACGAGGTTAGATATGAGATGATGAAGAAGCTGGGAGAATGTAGGGGTACTGGTGCATGTTATACCTGAGTGACGAGGTAAGATATGAGATGATGAAGAAGCTGGGAGTATGTAGGGGTACTGGGGCAGGTTATACCTGAGTGACGAGGTTAGATATGAGATGATGAAGCAGCTGGGAGTATGTAGGGGTACTGGGGCAGGTTATACCTGAGTGACGAGGTATAATATGAGATGATGGAGAAGCTGGGAGTATGTAGGGGTACAAGGGCAGGTTATACCTGAGTGACGAGGTTAGATATGAGATGATGAAGAAGCTGGGAGTATGTAGGCATACTGGGGCAGGTTATACCTGAGTGACTTGGTTAGATATGAGATGATGAAGCAGCTGGGAGTATGTAGGGGTACAAGGGCAGGTTATACCTGAGTGACGAGGTTAGATATGAGATGATGAAGAAGCTGGGAGTATGTAGGGGTACTGGGGCAGGTTATACCTGAGTGAGGAGGTAAGATATGAGATGATGAAGAAGCTGGGAGTATGTAGGGGTACTGGGGCAGGTTATACCTGAGTGACGAGGTTTGATATGAGATGACGAAGAAGCTGGGAGTATGTAGGGGTACTGGGGCAGGTTATACCTGAGTGACGAGGTTAGATATGAGATGATGAAGAAGCTGGGAGTATGTAGGGGTACTGGGGCAGGTTATACCTGAGTGAGGAGGTAAGATATGAGATGATGAAGAAGCTGGGAGTATGTAGGGGTACAAGGGCAGGTTATACCTGAGTGACGAGGTTAGATATGAGATGATGAAGAAGCTGGGAGTATGTAGGGGTACAAGGGCAGGTTATACCTGAGTGACAAGGTTAGATATGAGATGATGAAGAAGCTGGGAGTATGTAGGGGTACTGGGGCATGTTATACCTGAGTTACGATGTTTGATATGAGATGATGAAGAAGCTGCGAGTATGTAGGGGTACTGGGGCAGGTTATACCTGAGTGATGAGGTTTGATATGAGATGATGAAGCAGCTGGGAGTATGTAGGGGTACTGGGGCAGGTTATACTTGAGTGACAAGGTTAGATATGAGATGATGAAGAAGCTGGGAGTATGTAGGGGTACTGGGGCAGGTTATACTTGAGTGACGAGGTTAGATATGAGATGATGAAGAGGCTGGGAGTATGTATGGGTACTGGGGCAAGTTATACCTGAGTGACGAGGTTTGATATGAGATGATGAAGCAGCTGGGAGTATGTAGGGGTACTGGGGCAGGTTATACTTGAGTGACAAGGTTAGATATGAGATGATGAAGCAGCTGGGAGTATGTAGGGGTACTGGGGCAGGTAATACCTGAGTGACGAGGTTAGATATGAGATGATGAAGCAGCTGGGAGTATGTAGGGGTACTGGGGCAGGTTATACTTGAGTGACGAGGTTTGATATGAGATGATGAAGCAGCTGGGAGTATGTAGGGGTACTGGGGCAGGTTATACTTGAGTGACGAGGTTTGATATGAGATGATGAAGCAGCTGGGAGTATGAAGGGGTACTGGGGCAGGTTATACTTGAATGACGAGGTTAGATATGAGATGATGAAGCAGCTGGGAGTATGTAGGGGTACTGGGGCAGGTTATACCTGAGTGACAAGGTAAGATATGAGATGATGAAGCAGCTGGGAGTATGTAGGGGTACTGGGGCAGGTTATACCTGAGTGACGAGGTTAGATATGAGATGACGAAGCAGCTGGGAGTATGTAGGGGTACTGGGGCAGGTTATACCTGAGTGACAAGTTAGATATGAGATGATGAAGCAGCTGGGAGTATGTAGGGGTACTGGGGCTGGTTATACTTGAGTGACGAGGTTTGATATGAGATGATGAAGCAGCTGGGAGTATGTAGGGGTACTGCGTCAGGTAATACTTGAGTGACGATGTTTGATATGAGATGATGAAGCAGCTGGGAGTACGTAGGGGTACTGGGGCAGGTTATACCTGAGTGACAAGGTTAGATATGAGATGATGAAGCAGCTGGGAGTATGTAGGGGTACTGGGGCAGGTTATACCTGAGTGACGAGGTAAGATATGAGATGATGAAGAAGCTGGGAGTATGTAGGGGTACTGGCGCAGGTTATACTTGAGTGACGAGGTTAGATATGAGATGATGAATAAGCTGGGAGTATGTAGGGGTACTGGGGCAGGTTATACCTGAGTGACGAGGTTAGATATGAGATGATGAAGAAGCTGGGAGTATGTAGGGGTACAAGGGCAGGTTATACCTGAGTGACGAGGTTAGATATGAGATGATGAAGAAGCTGGGTGTATGTAGGTGTACTGGCGCAGGTAATACCTGAGTGAGGAGGTTAGATATGAGATGATGAAGAAGCTGAGAGTATGTAGGGGTACTGGGGCAGGTTATACCTGAGTGAGGAGGTTAGATATGAGATGATGAAGCAGCTGGGAGTATGTAGGGGTACAAGGGCAGGTTATACCTGAGTGACGAGGTTAGATATGAGATGATGAAGAAGCTGCGAGTATGTAGGGGTACTGGGGCAGGTTATACCTGAGTGACTAGATTAGATATGAGATGATGGAACAGCTGGGAGAATGTAGGGGTACTGGGGCAGGTTATACCTGAGTGACGAGGTATGATATGAGATGATGGAGCAGCTGGGAGTATGTAGGGGTACAAGGGCAGGTTATACCTGAGTGACGAGGTTAGATATGATATGATGAAGAAGCTGGGAGTATGTAGACGTACTGGGGAAGGTTATACCTGAGTGACTTGGTTTGATATGAGATGATGAAGCAGCTGGGAGTATGTAGGGGTACAAGGGCAGGTTATACCTGAGTGACGAGGTTAGATATGAGATGATGAAGAAGCTGGGAGTATGTAGGGGTACTGGGGCAGGTTATACCTGAGTGAGGAGGTAAGATATGAGATGATGAAGAAGCTGGGAGTATGTAGGGGTACTGGGGCAGGTTATACCTGAGGTACGATGTTTGATATGAGATGATGAAGCAGCTGGGAGTATGTAGGGGTACTGGGGCAGGTTATACCCGAGTGACGAGGTTAGATATGAGATGATGAAGCAGATGGGAGTATGTAGGGGTACTGGGGCAGGTTATACTTGAGTGACAAGGTTAGATATGAGATGATGAAGCAGCTGGGAGTATGTAGGGGTACTGGGGCAGGTTATACCTGAGTGACGAGGTTTGATATGAGATGATGAAGCAGCTGGGAGTATGTAGGGGTACTGGGGCAGGTTATACCTGAGTGACGAGGTTAGATATGAGATGATGAAGCAGCTGGGAGTATGTAGGGGTACTGGGGCAGGTTATACCTGAGTGACGAGGTTAGATATGAGATGATGAAGCAGCTGGGAGTATGTAGGGGTACAAGGGCAGGTTATACCTGAGTGACGAGGTTTGATATGAGATGATGAAGCAGCTGGGAGTATGTAGGGGTACTGGGGCAGGTTATACCTGAGTGACGAGGTTTAATATGAGATGATGAAGCAGCTGGGAGTATGTAGGGGTACTGGGGCAGGTTATACTTGAGTGACGAGGTTTGATATGAGATGATGAAGCAGCTGGGAGTATGTAGGGGTACTGGGGCAGGTTATACTTGAGTGACGAGGTTAGATATGAGATGATGAAGCAGCTGGGAGTATGTATGGGTACTGGGGCAAGTTATACCTGAGCGACGAGGTTTGATATGAGATGATGAAGCAGCTGGGAGTATGTAGGGGTACTGGGGCAGGTTATACTTGAGTGACAGGGTTAGATATGAGATGATGAAGAAGCTGGGAGTATGTAGGGGTACTGGGGCAGGTTATACTTGAGTGACGAGGTTAGATATGAGATGATGAAGAAGCTGGGAGTATGTATGGGTACTGGGGCAAGTTATACCTGAGTGACGAGGTTTGATATGAGATGATGAAGCAGCTGGGAGTATGTAGGGGTACTGGGGCAGGTTATACTTGAGTGACAAGGTTAGATATGAGATGATGAAGCAGCTGGGAGTATGTAGGGGTACTGGGGCAGGTAATACCTGAGTGACGAGGTTAGATATGAGATGATGAAGCAGCTGGGAGTATGTAGGGGTACTGGGGCAGGTTATACTTGAGTGACGAGGTTTGATATGAGATGATGAAGCAGCTGGGAGTATGTAGGGGTACTGGGGCAGGTTATACTTGAGTGACGAGGTTTGATATGAGATGATGAAGCAGCTGGGAGTATGTAGGGGTACTGGGGCAGGTTATACCTGAGTGACAAGGTAAGATATGAGATGATGAAGCAGCTGGGAGTATGTAGGGGTACTGGGGCAGGTTATACCTGAGTGACGAGGTTAGATATGAGATGACGAAGCAGCTGGGAGTATGTAGGGGTACTGGGGCAGGTTATACCTGAGTGACAAGTTAGATATGAGATGATGAAGCAGCTGGGAGTATGTAGGGGTACTGGGGCTGGTTATACTTGAGTGACGAGGTTTGATATGAGATGATGAAGCAGCTGGGAGTATGTAGGGGTACTGCGTCAGGTTATACTTGAGTGACGATGTTTGATATGAGATGATGAAGCAGCTGGGAGTATGTAGGGGTACTGGGGCAGGTTATACCTGAGTGACAAGGTTTGATATGAGATGATGAAGCAGCTGGGAGTATGTAGGGGTACAAGGGCAGGTTATACTTGAGTGACGAGGTTAGATAAGAGATGATGAAGCAGCTGGGAGTATGTAGGGGTACTGGGGCAGGTTATACCTGAGTGACGAGGTTAGATATGAGATGATGAAGCAGCTGGGAGTATGTAGGGGTACAAGGGCAGGTTATACTTGAGTGACGAGGTTAGATAAGAGATGATGAAGCAGCTGGGAGTATGTAGGGGTACTGGGGAAGGTTATACCTGAGTGACGAGGTTTGATATGAGATGATGAAGCAGCTGGGAGAATGTAGGGGTACTGGGGCAGGTTATACCGGAGTGACGAGGTTAGATAAGAGATGATGAAGCAGCTGGGAGTATGTAGGGGTACAAGGGCAGGTTATACCTGAGTGACGAGGTTAGATATGAGATGATCAAGCAGCTGGGAGTATGTAGGGGTACAAGGGCAGGTTATACCTGAGTGACGAGGTTAGATATGAGATGATGAAGAAGCTGTGAGTATGTAGGGGTACTGGGGCAGGTTATACCTGAGTGACGAGGTTAAATATGAGATGATGAAGAAGCTGGGAGTATGTAGGGGTACTGGGGCAGGTTACCTGAGTGACGAGGTTAGATATGAGATGATGAAGCAGCTGGGAATATGTAGGGGTACTGGGGCAGGTTATACCTGAGTGACGAGGTAAGATATTAGATGATGAAGCAGCTGGGAGTATGTAGGGGTACTGGGGCAGGTTATACTTGAGTGACGAGGTTAGATATGAGATGATGAAGCAGCTGGGAGTATGTCGGGGTACTGGGGCAGGTTATACCTGAGTGACGAGGTTAGATATGAGATGATGAAGCAGCTGGGAGTATGTAGGGGTACTGGGGCAGGTTATACCTGAGTGACGAGGTTAGATATGAGATGATGAAGAAGCTGGGAGTATGTAGGGGTACTGGGGCAGTTGCTCAGGTTGAGGCCAAACTTGCCCAGGGGCATGACGTCTGCTCGCCCATATCTGAAAAAAAGATAATATTCCAATTGATTATGCAAAATGAATTCACATTTTAATGCAAGGTCTGCATCTAAGTATCCTAGGCAAAACATTTAAGCACAATGCTCCACAAGATATTGAGTGAAAACCATTTTTTTATTTTTAGTAACCATAAACTTCGCCCAACTCGTCCTAAGTGCAATCCAATCCTAAGTCTACTTGAAGGCTACTTTAATAACAAAATGGATCCACAAAACCTACATCCAACTGTAAGTTATTGAACAGAAACTCTTTCTATTTTTAGTAACAGCAACCTTGACCTCACTGGTCCCAAATGCAATCCCTCTCTAGATTTGCCTGTAACATACTTACACAAACAATTTCAGCACAATATTTCTATGATTAAAGAGGTCATTTACCTAAAACCCATTTATATGAGCCGTGCTCTGTGAAAAGGGTGTTTAATGCATATGCATAAAGTGTCATCCCAGATAAGCATGTGCAGTCGCCACAGGCTAATCAGGGACAACACTTTCGGCTGTTATGACTTTTTTTCGTTTAAAGAAAGCTTCTTCTTAGCAAAAAATTCAGTTTGGGCTAATCTGGAGCAACACTTTATGCACATGCATTAAACCCCTTTTTCACAGAACACGGCTAATATATTTTTAACATCATTGATCTTGATCTTGACTTGCCCCATCTACAATCTGCATGTCAGAAAGATTGTTGGATGCACACATTTAACTCAATTTCCAACCTTTAAAATTTGTTGGATGCCCATGTAACCTGAATTTGTTAGATACACAAGTTGTTGGACCCACGCATGGTAAATTGCAGGACAAAGTTAGAAACCTTGGTCAGTGAACTAAAACAATCATCCTAAACACATTTGCGAAGTTTCATTTGAATATTTGAGCTCGTAAATTCCATAACTCAGAGCAATATTTGCTTACTCGGATATTTCGACTATATCACATAGTCTTCATCAGCGATGTGCTGGTCAGTTGAGTGAGTCACGTGACGTAAGATGGTCACGTGACACGAGGAGAGAATTGTACACAGGCGGAAGTTCCAGCCCCTCGTCCTGGTTAAGCGATGGTCCTCGTTGTTTGATGTTAATGGCCTCTTTGACCCGCCGTTTTATGTGCGAGTCCTCAGATGCTAGTATTTTGGTGTTGTTTGGATCAATCTTATGTCCTGTGTGGGAGCAATGTTCATATATGGCCGATTTGGATCTGGCTACATGTTCTTTCAGTCTTATGTCCAATGATCTTCCTGTTTCACCTATGTAATCGTTTTTGCATTGTTCACACTGTATGTAATAAACCACCCCACACTTTTTTCATTTGTCTGTCTTATCTTTAACGTGAGTTAATTGTTGTCTGATAGTTATATGGTCGATGGTACATGTTGACACCATATTTCTTGAATGTTCTGTGCAGAGCTTCTGACGTGCCCTGGATGTATGGCATACCTATATTAATCTTTTGGTTTTTGTTGGAGGATTTATCAGATGGTGTTTTGTCTTTCTTCTTGGGGATCGTAAACATCCACTCTGGATAACCGTTGGCCCTTAGTGCAGTTTTGCAGTGTTCAATTTCTGACTTTTGGTCATGTTGTTCACTGACTATTTTCTCTGCTCTGTGGAATAATGACCTAACTACCGACCGTTTGTGGTCTAAGTGGTGGTTGGAATTGAAGATTAGGTACTGGTCGGTGTGTATTGGTTTTCGATAAACAGTAACCTTGGTGGAACCGTCGTCGTTCACGTGAACACAAGTGTCCAAAAAGGGTATCTTACCATCTTCCTCTTGTTCTGATGTAAACTTGATATGTTCATCTATGGAGTTTAAGTGTGAGGAGAACGACTCGATATCATACTCATGAAGCTTGGTCATTGTGTCATCCACGTACCTGAACCATCCTACGTCACGTGACTCGCTCAACTGACCAGCACATCGCTGATGAAGACTATGTGATATAGTCGAAATATCCGATTAAGCAAATATTGCTCCGAGTTTTGGAATTTATTGACATAAATGATGAATCTAGAGCAGGAGAACAACCTTCATAGTTGTATTCATTTGAATACTTCAAGTAGAAACAGTGATATTGAGAAATTACTCATTGAAAATTGCATTGTAGGCTTATGGATTTGGTCAGTGAACTCACTCAATGACCCCGAATACATGTGTACAGTTTCAACTAGAGCTTTGTCAAAGACGTGACATTTACCACCACATGCTGCATTGACACAGAATATTTTGAATGCTGTCTTCACAAAACAATAGAAGCTAATTTATGGCGATTTTTAAGAATTATTATGCCATTATCATTTACAGCCATTTTGACCTTTGAACTCTTGAATTCTTTCGCATGACATGCCGTCCAATTACTGTGAACAAAAGTTATGTAAAGAGTCATTTTAAAATCTCACAATGAATGACAATAGTTATTGCCCAGACAAGCTCATATATGGCAATTTTTGACTTTTGAACTCCAAATGTGACCTTAACCTTGGAGATATCGATGTAATTCTTTCGCATGACACACCGTCCAATGATTGTGAACAAATGTACAGAGTAATTTTAAAATCTCACAATGAATGATATAGTTATTACAGCTGTGACGATTGGGTTCGATGCATCAAAAAACCGGTTCAACGCCGCAAATTCGATTTCTATACCAATACGGCCAATTTCGATTCGATTCACTGCAATCCCAATTGATCCCCATTTTAAACCTTACTTTCTAAATCTGTCGTCTAAACGTTCTTGTCATTTGTAATACATCTTGTGATTGGTCAATAGCCAATATGGCATCCAATGAATGACTGAATAACATGCTGAGCATTACATCAGCCGGTAAAATGGCTCCTTCAACCACGCTGAAAGACGCACCGTCAAAATTAAAATCAAAAGTATGGGAACATTTCGCGAAGGTTCTGATGCAAAGACAACTTGCAAAACGTGTTTTGTTGACGTAAGTTACCCTAGATCTTGAAGCACTACAAATTTGAGGCAACATTTAAAGAGAAAACACTCTGTTGATATTTCAGATGTGAAATCTTCATCACCCACGACAAGCTCTTTAAACACGTTAGCAAAAAAATTATACTCATGTGATGATTTGATCTCATTTTTTTCCTAAATACATATGGTTTGTTTACGAAACTGAGTGCATTCTGTTAAGAAGTCAACTGGAAGTTGCTTATATACTTACATGTTTTGTGTTTTTGTTTCTTCTGTTAAACACATGAGATACATTGTGCATTATATGTTATTTATGAATAACGCAACATGAAGTTTTGTTCAATAAATTTGTTACTTATAAAACAATGTTGCGTTTTTAAATTTTATTTAATAAAAGCTGCGCCATGAGCGCATGATACGCCCGTCGTTCGCCAATGAAGTAGTAAGGTAATAAATAACCCTTTGAATCATTTTTTTACTTCAGTTTATTTGTATTTGAATACATGGTTTATTTTATAAGTACATGAGCATGGAAATCACGAAATTTTGACGAACAAAGTCCCATAACTCTGGAACGACAATTCAGAATTCCGTCAAAAACGAAAGGGGATCAGGGTTTATCAATATTAAGATTGTGTTGAAATTTGAAAAAAATCCATCGAAGGATATTTGAGCTACAGTAGGACATTCAATGAAATCACGAAATTTTGACGAACAAAGTCCCATAACTCTGGAACGACAATTCAGAATTCCGTCAAAAACGAAAGGGGATCAGGGTTTATCAATATTAAGATTGTGTTAAAATTTGAAGAAAATCTGTCAAAGGATATTTGACGTAGCGTACGACATTAACAGACGGACGGACGGACGGACGGACGGACGGACGGACGGACGGAGAGACGGACGCGGGGTATACCATAATACGTCCCGTCATAGACGGGCGTATAAAAAATCCATCGGGGGATATTTGAGCTACGGTAGGATACATGAACAACAATAACATTTAAGGTCACAGTGACCTTGACCTTAGAATGAATGACCTTGAAATGACCAGTGGTCATCTAAGTGTGCTTGCAAACCTTCATGTCAAGTTTGAAGACTCTATGTCCAAGCATACCAAAGTTATAACAATTTTAACATTTTAACATTTAAGGTCACAGTGACCTTGTGTGACCTTGACCTTAGAATGAATGACCTTGAAATGACCAGTGGTCATCTAAGTGTGCTTGCAAACCTTCATGTCAAGTTTGAAGACTCTATGTCCAAGCATACCAAAGTTATAACAATTTTAACATTTTAACATTTAAGGTCACAGTGACCTTGACCTTCAAATGAATGACATTGAAATGACCAGTGGTCATCTTCTAGTACTGGCCAATCTTTATTTCAAGTTTGAAGACTCTAGGTACAAGCATACCAAAGTTATAACATGAAATAAGAACTTTAACATTTTTACATTCAAGGTCACAGTGACCTTGACCTTCAAATGAATGACCTTGAAATGTCCAGGGGTTACTTACTAGTTCTGGCCAACCTTCATGTCAAGTTTCAAGACTCTAGGTCCAAGCATACCAAAGTTATAACAACTTTAACATTTTTATATAGCTACAGTAGGACATTCAATGAAATAACGAAATTTTGACGAACAAAGTCCCATAACTCTGGAACGACAATTCAGAATTCCGTCAAAAACGAAAGGGGATCAGGGTTTATCAATATTAAGATTGTGTTGAAATTTGAAAAAAATCCATCGAAGGATATTTGACGTAGCGTACGACATTAACAGACATACGGACGGACAGACGGACGGACGGACAGACGGACGCGGGGTATACCATAATACGTCCCGTCATAGACGGGCGTATAAAAAATTAAACACTTCAAATGTACAACATAATAAGTTAATAACAAATACCAAACATGTTAATTCATGCCCTGGACAAATCAAACATTAAATAGTTTGCAAAATAAGCAGCAAGTAGTTTAATTTGAATCGATCAGAAAATAATCAAATCGGACCATTTGGTATTGAAATTGAATCAAATCGAATGATGGGTGAAGCATTACAGCTCTAATAATTATGGCTTGGACAAGATCATTTATGGCCATTTTTGACCTTTGAACTCAAAGTGTGACCTTGACCTTGGAGATATCGACGTAATTCTTTCGCATAACACACCGTCCAATGATGGTGAACAAATGCGCCAAATGATTTAAAAATCTCACAATGAACGACATAGTTATGGCCCGGACAAGCTCATTTTTGGCCATTTATGACCTTTGAGCTCAAAGTGGGACCTTGACCATGGAGATATTGACGTTATTTTTTTGCATGACACACTGTCCAATGATGGTGAACAAATGTGCCAAATGATTTTAAAATCTGACAATGACCGACATAGTTATGGCCCAGACAAGCTCATTTATGGCCATTTTTTACCTTTGAACTCAAAGTGTGACCTTGGAGATATCTACATAATTCTTTCACATGACACACCATCCAATGATGGCTAACAAATGTGCCAAATGATTTTAAAGTGTCACAGTAAATGACAAAGTCATGGCCCCGACAAGCTCATTTATGGGCAACTCCAAGTGTGACCTTGACCTTGGAGATATCGACGTAATTCTTTCGCATGACACACCGTCCCATGATGGTGAACGAATGTACCAAGTCATTTTAAAATCTAACAATAAATGACATTGTTATGGTCCGGACAAACTTTCAGTTTTAAAAAGTGACCCCGTGACCTAATTTTTGATCCGGCATGACCCATATTCAAACTTGACCTAGACATCATCTATATACAACTTCTGACCAAGTTTGGTGAAGATCGGATTAAATTTTCGGAACCGACAGACCAACGGACAAAGTTACTCCTTTACAGCATTGGTAATGGGGGTATAATTGAATACCCTTACTAGAAACAATGATATCAGTGCCCCAGATAAGCTGTGTATTTGCGTTTTTCACCCTATTTAAATGTTTAAAAACGCAAAGAAATACAATATTATGCGTATTGAAAACGCAACTTATTTGACTTTTACGCAAATGCATACAGTACAATAGCTCCAATCGAATGCTTTGCTCATTTTCAGTATTTTTTCTTTGGAATTATTATCGTAACGCGGCGACGCTTTCATTTAGCAAGCGCCTGGATGACAGAACAGGAAAACAGTCAAAGTTATTCAAACGCTTTGCGGTCTAGATTTCATCGTTAAATAAAGTGTCTGACCAAATTATTTACGACGACATACATCATTTTCAATCGAACTGAATCCGTTGTTCATTGTGCATGTATTTGTAAAGCGTCTGTACTTTCAGTTTCTATTACGATGCCTAATAATAATGTCCAAGAGTGGTCAAAAGACGTGCGCGATTGTTGCGCCAAAATATCAGTCTATCGCAAACTGTTTCGAACCAAGATAGCAAGAGCCAATAAATCATTTGTGTTATCGATTTTTTTAAAGTTTAAAGTTTATATCATGGTCAGTTTCAATGGTTAAAGATATTATGAAACATCTGTTTATTAAAGTTAATTATGATAGTTTACAGTTTTACTGAATCAATACAAGTGTGCAGCTTAAATAGAAGTAAAGCAGAAATAATTTTACGGTTTGTATTTTTATAATTCGATTCACCCTATTTCAAGAATGAAATCACCCTATTTTTCAAAATCAATGGGTGAAAACCCTATTTTCAAAATAATTATCTGGGGCACTGGATATAGAGATGTAGCTAGTTTACCGAAAGCATAACGCTGGCATTTGGGTGAGTAGTGTAACTTTTTGTTAAATATTTAAGCTAAAAATGTATTGATGGTGTTTTTAAGCAACATTTCTCTAAGTTGAAACCAACAGTTGATATTTGTTTCCAGTGCGATACACAAAATTTAAAGTGTGAAAGAGCAAATGAAAATATGTATTAGTCATTTTATAATGCTATCAGACTGAATGAAACTAGCTTTCTGTCATTTTTATGATACAAAGTAGTTTTTTTTTACTTTTTACATTTGAAGACAATTATCTAGCATTGTGAGTAATGTAATTATTTATCCCACCTATGTTATTCTACACTTCACTACCTAGCATAAAATATGCTTGTTTCTTGGAGAACTGGGTTAAATGCGTGCACGTATAAAGTTATCCAAGATTAGCCTGTGTTATATGTAGATAATCTGGGATGACACTTTACGTACATGCATTAAGCCCAGTTTTCCAAAACCAAGGCTCAAATCAAACCAGTTCTTACACGCTGGCCACTAGGTTACACAGCAGGTACTCGGCAGCCAGTCGGTCTCCTAGCAACGACAGCTCCAGAATGGACAGCAACTCTTCCCGGAGCGTGGTTACCTCTCTTTGAATATTCTCTAGAACTGCAAGGTGAAAACATTCTGTTTACCTCTCTTTAAATATTCTCTAGAACTGCATGGTGAAAACATTATGTTATCTTCTTTTGACTATTGTTTAGAACTGCAAGGCTGAAATTTTGTGTTACCTCCCTTTGACTATTTTCTAAATCTGCAAAAGAGGAAATATTTCATGCAAGGGACTCCGAAAATTTCATAATAATTGCAACAGAGGCATATTGATAACATTTTCTCTTTTGTAGGAAGCAAACGCCTTTGAGCTCCTGTACAGGTAAGATATTGAGCAACATTAAAGCCTTTAAACTAGAGATGGCAAGCAAATACTGGATTATTAAAATAAAAGCCAAATATTTCAATTTTAATTGAATATTAAACCCTTTTAGAAAAAAAAAATAGTTTAACAGAATGTGGAACATACACAAAGCCACTTATATGCTTTCCCAAATGATTGCTATAACATCTAAATCTCAACTACATTTCACATTTAAGGCCTTACTTTTTATTGGAAAAGGTGGCTTAAATACGCAGTAAAATTAGATTGAGAGGATATATACAGTACGCAACAGTTAAATACGGACAAACCTGAACTGATACTTTATTATCATACTGTAACAGTTTCTTAAGTAAAACAGCCATATTACATCTGCATAGTCCACACTATGCATACCAAATTGTGTTGTCGTGTGTAAAGCAACTTTTATATCTTAGTAAATATTTCATATTTCTATGTGCTAAAAAGCTGTTATTTGGCAATCAATGCACCCAGGCTCTCCATGATTACTTCCCACATGATGTGATTTTGTCAAGTGTCAAGAATGACATGAATTAAGGGGATCCCCACCGCGGGAGTGTTCTTGAGATCTCTCTTAAAGACACCAAGTACTGGTTCTAGTCCCAGGAAATGGACTCGAGAGTGTTTCAAATAAGTCTTAGGCTTTCCATGCTATCTAGCTAAAATTAATAGGTTTAAACTAACATATAACTAACTAATATGGCTAGACTGTAAATCAAACCCCTAATGCAGCAAGGCTCTTAATCAAACCCCTAATGTGTCCAGGCTCTTAATCAAACCCCGAATGTGGTCAGGCTGTTAATCAAACCCCTATTGTGCCCAGGCTCTTAATCAAACCCCTAATGTGCCCAGGCTCTTAATCAAAACCCTAGTCCTCAGATTTGTATTTCAGCACTATACCAAATGAGCTAGCTGGCCTGGTTTTCAAATCAAAGGCACTTCAACCAAGATAGATTAACCACAGTGATTTTGTTTGCTTAATATTTTACAGCCTGTGCCTTTAATTGCGAAAAATAGCCTCCTAAATATTGAAATTGGGAAAAATGAAACATTATTAATATGATTATAAATAACAGTATTCAAATTGTTTATATATGCATGATAAACTTTATTTACAACTTTATATTATTAAGTACCAGGGCATTATATTGTAGTTAAATAAACTCAATAAACCAATTATTGAGTTTATTTGGAAAGTTTGGCTTATTTTTTGGAAAAAAATGTGACTTTTTGCTATTGGGAAACAGTCTGTAAGAGGTTGTAATTTGGGCAAACCAGTCACTTAACTGTTACAACTAAAATCAAGCACACCTGTACTGTACTCCTCAGTTCCAGTGTTTGGCACTAGAGGGTTGACATGTGCCAAGTGATTGCACAATACAGCATGGAGGCGTGGCACCAGGGAGGGGGGTGGGGCATGGGCGTGAAGCTCCTCTATAGACTCCTCAACTCCACCCAGGAGCGGGTGATCTCCATCCCTATACAACACAAATATGACAATGAAGGTTTATGTTTGTTGGGATTAATAGCTGTATTTAATAGCACTTAAAAGAGATTTGTACACATTACATTTTTCCTGAGAAAGTTAAACAATTCTTGTAAGTTAAACAGTTACAAGAGCAAAAAATCTCAACATAGGAAAATGGGGCTTAAAGAAGGTCTCTTCTTAGGGAAAATCAAGATTTTGCGAAAAGTGTCCTCCCTGATCAGCCAGTGAGAATTGCACAGGCTAATATGGAACAACACTTTATGCACATGCATTTAGCCCCATTTCCCCAGATCAAGGCTCATATAGATATGCTGTTATAATGACAACTGCAATATTTGAATCACATAATCAAACAAGAGATTGCCAAGCAATATGGTCCCCAACCCGTGAAACTCCACCAGTCAGTATTTTTTTATTTTACATTTGTTGCCATAGCAACCACAATTTTTGACGTAGGAACAAAATGAATTGATGTGCATAATCTCCATATTGCCATCTGTCCATGTTTCAAGTTTCATGAAACAAGAGGGCCTGAAATGCCCAAAGTCGCTCACCTGAGATAATAAGATATTATTGGGACAAATCTTCTGACCAAGTTTCATGAAGACCGCCCCTTGGAAGCCATGTTTTTCAAGCAAACATAATTATTTTCGAACTCATCTAAGATATAATTGAGAACAATTTTCTGACCAAATTTCATGAAGATTGGACAATAAATGTGGCCTCTAGAGTGTTAACAAGGTTTTACTATAGCCATATAAGGAAAAATGCCCCGCCCCCTGGCGGCCATGATTTTCAATCAAAGGGCAATATTTTTGTTTACTCTTCTAAGATTTTATTGGGATGAATCTTCTGACCAAGTTTTATGAAGATTGGACAATAAATGTGGCCTCTAGAGTGTTAACAAGATTTTACTACAACCAAATAAGGAAAAATGCCCCGCCCCTTGACAGCCATGTTTTTCAAACAAAGGTTACCATTTTCAAACTCATCCAACATATCATTGGGACAAATCTTCTGACCAAGTTTCACGAAGATCGGAAAATAAATGTGGCCTCTAGAGTGTTAACAAGGTTTTACTATAGCCATATAAGGAAAAATGCCCTGCCCCCTGGTGGCCATGTTTTTTAACCAACCGGCATTATTTTCGAACTCTTCCAAGATATTATTGGGATGAATCTTCTGACCAAGTTTCATGAAGATTGGACAATAAATGTGGCCTCTAGAGTGTTAACAAGATTTTACTATAGCCAAATATAGCCATATAAGGAAAAATGCACCGCCCGTTGGCAGCCATGTTTTTCAAGCAAAGGTTACCATTTTTAAACTCATCCAAGATATCATTGGAAAAAAATCTGATGAGCAAGTTTCATGAAGATCGGAAAATAAATGTGGACTCTAGAGTGTTAACAAGGTTTTACTATTGCCATATAAGGAAAAATGCCCCGCCCCCTGGCAGCCATGTTTTTCAACCAACCGGCATAATTTTCAAACTCGTCCAAGATATTATTGGGATGAATCTTCTAACCAAGTTTAATGAAGATCAGACAATAAATGTAGCCTCTAGCGTGTTAACAAGATTTTACTATAGCCATATATAGCCATATAAGGAAAAATGACCCGCCCCTTGGCAGTAATGTTTTTCAAGCAAACGTTACCATTTTCGAACTCAACCGTCATATCCAGAAAACACATGTTCTGACCAAATTTCATGAAGATTGGACCATAAATGTGACTTCTAGAGTGTTCACATGTTTTCACTATATACATATAGAGAAAATTGCCCCGCCCCCTGGCGGCCATGTTTTTTCACCGATCTGGACCATTTTCGAACTCGTCCGAGATATCAATGAGACCAATGTTTCCACCAAGTTTCATGATGATTGGGCAAAATTGTGACTTCTAGAGTGTTCACAAGGTTTCTCTATAGCCATATAAGGAATACTGCCCCGCCCCCTGGTGGCCATGTTTTTCAACGGACCGGAACCATTTTTGAACTTACTAACATATAATTTAGACAAACATTTTGACAAAGTTACATGAAGATTTGGCATCAAATGTGACTTCTACAGTGTTCGCAAGGTTTTTCTTTTTTTGACCTTGTGACCTCGTTTTTGACTCAGCATGACCCAGTTTCAAACTCAGTCGAGGTATCAATGGGACATATGTTCTGGCCAAGTTTCATGAAGATCGGAAAATAAATGTGGCCTCTAGAGTGTTCACAAGGCGAGATTTTGACGACGCACGACGGACAAAAGGCGATCACAAAAGTTCACCATGAGCACGTTGTGCTCAGGTGAGCTAAAAATATGAAGAACTTTTTAAGTTATCGCATGATCCAGAAAAGTGTGATGGACTGACAGACTGACACACAGAGCACAAACCGTAAGTCCCCTCCGGTTTCACCAGTAGGGGACATTAACCTACACACACTTACTGTTCCTGGGCAGGCTAAGACAATCTTAGCACTACACCAGTGCAGAAACTGAAGATTGCCATCATGGAGTCTGAGTAAGACTGAATGGCTTCAGAATAATTTGACATTGTCATGATATTCATTTCAATCACAGATATGAGCCTCACTCTGTGAAAAGATGATTTAATGCATGTGTGTAAAGTGTTTCCGCCTGAACTAGATTTTGCTAAGAAGAGACTTTCTTGAAATGAAAAATCATAAAAGCAGAAAGTGTCATCCCTGGGACGACACTTTAAGCACATGAATAAAAACCCCTTTTCACAGAGCACGGGGCATATATATGCACTGTTGAGTATCACAAACATTACATACATGCTTTTCCACAGGAGACATTTTAACCACTAAACATCGAGTCATACAAGCAATAAGAATTCAATTGAATTTCGCAACCCAAAGCTATAATGTATCTACTGAAGGTAGAAACTACCGGTAGTCCATCATAAATGAGGCTAAGATGGGATTTCTACATACCCATTTCCCGGGAATATGGCAAGGGAAGGGTCTACAGACAATACCCCCACAAACTCAACCACATCGTTGACCTTGTAACTGTCTATGTCATCATACACCTGCAGGATAGGCATAGGAAAAGTTAGTTTATAATTCCCCCCATTGGTGCAAAAAGGTACCATGTAACATTAAAATCAAAAGGCACATGGTACCTTTTTGCACCAATAGGGTGAATTATAGCGAACACTTGCTCATATTAACCCTTTCCCACTCAGAAGCAAAGTAAAAATGGCTCTGTGCAAACAAGCATAAAACCAGAACAGCCTGCAAGTAACTCGCAATGCGAGTAACTCGCAATGCGAGTAACTCGCAGTCTGTTCAGCCTTTATGCTGTTTGCTGCTCACCAGTATATAAGGTTTGGAGATCAAGTCTCAAAACCTTTAATCTAGTAAGAAAGGTCTTAAATTAAATATAACTTTCTAAGGGACTACAAATGCATGAAAATACGTATCTAAGTGGTAAAGGGTTAACACTGGAATAAATAACAGTCTTTTTTATTAATAATCATGCAGCTCTATGAAAACCTTTACTTACTGCAACAAACAGCACAGCATGAAATTTATTTCTTATCCGGTGTTTTGCAACATGCCTTAGTTTGATTTGTACTTGTCCTACATCAAAGTAGTGCTTGTTTTATAGACAAAGGCATTCTTAAGCTAGCATTTATTAACAATACTTCTTGCCATAGCAATGTTATTGCTAAAATGGATTTTTTTTATATTCAACATAACATCCAGGGTAAATAAATTATACAGTTTATCAACCAGTTACGATAATCAGCAGTTCCGATTAATTTGTATTTAATTTTCCATAATGCCCCAATAAAAACAAAATGATAAGTGTCTAAGGTATACATTAGGTAAAGGAATGAATTAACAAAGTTTTAGCAAGAAAGCTTTTGTATTATGCTTACAGAGGGGGGATAAATGCGGCAAAAAGTTAACCCGAACTGATTGAATAAGTTATGTTTTAAAATGTGCATATGGATATAGAAGGCTTTATTATTTTCAAATAAACTTTTTGCTGATTGAAATAAAATGCCATGACAAAGTTTTGAAATACTAATTCTGTAAGTTGAATGATTTTAAATAATTTTCCGAAGGGTGAACTTTAATTGGCTATTTTTGACCAAAAAAAAATGTACATGCCGTCTGGCCTAACCTGTTATCATACAAAATAAATTTTACCCTTTATTTTTACATCTTCTCACATTGACACTAAATAACGAAAGAAATTATTGTGGTGAAAAGAACTAACGTTTTTTACTGGGTGATTCTAAACTGGTTGACTGACTGTAGTGTACTATAATAGTTTTTAGAGAGAAATTACAAGTCTACAAAAAAAAGCCAATATTGTGCTGAATTCTAGACGCTGGTTGTTCCCAGAAAGATTGTAATATTATTTCAAAGAGTTCCCATCAGATTGAACAAATATATTGTATGTAGTGAAGAAAATATGATCCCGTAGTTCATACAATCCCAGGCTATGATTTGAAATCAGGTATCTATGCATTAAACCGTAACCACTTAGATACGTTTTTGGACGTGTTTGTAGTGCCTTAGAAAGTAATATTAAATTTAAGACCTTTTTTTACTAGATTCAAGTTTTTTATGCTTCATTTCCAACATTTAGATACTGATGAGAAGCAAACAGCATAAAGCCTGAACAGACTGCTAGTTACTCACAGGCTGTTCTGGTTTTATGCTGTTTTGGTTTTATGCAGTTTGCACAGAGATTTCACTTTGTTTCTGAGTGCGAAACGGTTAACAGGCTTGGCGAAATTGGAAAAAAACTGCCGGTCATCCGGACAGGCATTTCAGAAAATGTGCCGGTCCGGAGAAAATTTAGCCGGACCGAAAAAACAACAACAACACAACTATGTACATTAAGATAAACCCTTTTTTTCTCAGAAAAATCGGAAAAAAACGCATCGTACCGAAGTATGAGCGTCCTAGAAACTGGTCCATATTCCGTGTTTTGTTGAATTCTCAAATGCGCATAATTAAATTTGTATTCCGAAACACTCTTCCCAATTTAATTTTTACTCGACGTTATCACATTCTTCAAATAAACTGCAAATGTACAGTGTGTTTTAATCCTTTCTCTCCAGAAAAGCGCGCGCAAATTATTCCCTACATGTACAACGTCACGTCAAACGCATGGAAAGCGTGCGTGTATTAAATTTCTGTTAAATGTTTCGTGGTAAATTTAAATAGAATGATATCGCGAAGAATGTGTGAGTGTTGTGAAAACACGCTTAGCGGTTTTACTGACCCTGTGTAGACTGCGATGTTTTAACAAAAGGGATTAAAATGTGCGAAAGCAGTTGCCGATTTTGTGAGTTTGAAGTAGGTGTTGTGTAACCAGTTGGATTTGCTAATTGTACGTAACAAACTTATTGCACACATCAACACAATGAGCGATTTCATTTTCATGATGTAGACTGTAGTAAAGGGTTTGCTCTTCGAATTTTCAACTTTGAAAAAATATGATATGTTTGCATTCATTGCACATTTATTTTGCCGGTCACAAGGACCGACATTCTGGTTAAACCTGCCGGACCAAATGAAAATTTGCCGGTCAGGACCGACGGACCGGCAATTTCGCCAAGCCTGGGTTAAGCTTCATTACACTATCTTGACACATTTATCTTTAGCTATACGCAAAAAGACTTGATGAAACAAGAGCACTTCCAAAACACAGGATGAAGAATCACGTGACTTTGTGAAGTTCCTCCTTTTAACTTTAATGGATGTAAACACCACAGTATTTCATATAACTTTTTCAAACAAATTTTCTTTAGAATTTCAACTAGTGCATAAAAGACAGATTTTTTTATTATACCTCATTTTTATTGACAATGTTAAACTCCCATAGGCCATCCTGACATAGAAATACTGTCAGACCAAGCGGGAAAAAATTTACTGTCCAAAAAATACTGCCATCCGCTACCTTAGCAATCACGTGCAGAATGTCACTATGATTGTCCGCGCACTGTTTATGAATGAAGACGGCGTCATTTGATTTCCATTGTTGTGGTGACGTCACGTTTTCCAGGAAAATTGTTTGAAGTTACTTTGTTACTGTTAGACTTAGAAAACACTTTAAGAGACATACGGAATATTACGCTAGTAAAATGTTCCAAGAGTTTGTATCAGTCGAGTGGCTTGTGTGATGACGTAGCACACGAGAGGAGCCTAGAGTGTGATGCGAAATAGCACAAGCTACGAGACTGATACAAACTCTTGGAACAATTGACTAGAGTAATATTCCTTTTATTACATACAACAACTAACAACAAACAGTTAACAATTGTATTTTTTTGCTTTAACAAAACTGACAAAACAATGTCTAAAACAGTACGCCATAGTTTATTTAAGACGCGTATAAATACAGTTTATTTAAATTAACGTGTAAACATTTGAACCGGGAAAACACAGGTTTCCGACACGCTTACCTTAATGACATTGTTAATCCAATGTTTATAACAATTAAGTTGACAATTTTAATCCAATGTTTATAACAAAAATGTTGAAACGATATGAACTGCCACTTCTATTTCTTCCATGTCTTTATCGAAACTTAGTTTTAACCACACTATCCCCTCATGATAGTAAGTAAGTGTACCAAGTTTGAATGCAATAGCATTGATACTTTATGAGAAGTGGACCTAAACGCAAAACTTAACCGGGCGCCGACGCCGACACAGACGCCGACACCAAAGTAATGACAATAGCTCATTTTTTTTCTTCAAAAAATAGATGAGCTAACAAAATGAATAAAACAATTTTTTCCTTAAAATAGGTGGTATTTGTTCTCTCTTATTCTAAATACAATGTAAATGGTTTGCACGGAGAATGGGTTTTTTCGACTCCAAACTCATTCGCGATTAAATTTACGTGCACCTTTACTCTTCGACACTTCCAATACCCGAATTTTCTCATTTAACGTTAATACTTTCCGTTTTCACATTTTAATTTCTGCATGTAAGCTTATATATATCTGACTCGATTATGGTACATAGGGAAATAAATAAAACACCTTGATTGAAAACTAAATAAACACGCCTGATTGGAAAATTTGCTAACACAAACTAAATAGCATAATAACAATTACATTTTTAATGAACAAATTTCGCTACATGTTACCGATTAATAGTTTAATTTTTACACCTCTTGAGAACACTGTGAAAATGTTTGTCGCGTCAGCGCATTGTTTCTGCAATAAAATCGGCGATCAAATTTGTCACTTAATGTCCCAGATAGTAAACTCTTTAACACGTAGACTGTTGGCAATACCTCACTGTATTATTCGACACCAAAAATTGATACGCAGTAAGCAGGGATCATATTTTCCAGCAACATCAATCGGTCCGGATATAAATGGGGAAAAGTATCCGAAAATGTGTATCCGAAATCATGACAAATTACGTTAAAATATATACCATTGATTTTGCCATTCATGAAGGTGGTATAATACATGTACAAGTAAAATTCCCTTAGGCAGTTTTTTTTAAACGGAACGAGTTTTCTCAACTGGTTTAATCATTTGGTATTTCATTGTTGTTTCGTGTGCTGTTTTATCAGACTTTTTTCATCGTTGTCAATATTATTAATCTGTGTAAGTCTATACCGATGTTTTAAATTGTTGTCGACTCGATAATAGCTTACAAACATGCACTGAACCAATCAAATGTCTGTGAGTAGGTTGGCTACTGACAACAACAAACCAAATAATTAAGAAATACTTTGTTGTCAAATAAACCACGGCCGATAGTTTAGATGCGTAGGGATTTAATCACGAGAACGAAGCATTTGAAACCACGCATCTAATTTTCCGGTCGTGAGTTATTCAACAACAAAGTATAAAGTACACGAATTAATACGATTCTAACACGGTTTTACTAAAGATTTATTCGATGCATATTATTTTTCTTGTGTACTCTTTATGTGAAGTTCCGCCCATAAAAATAACTTTCGGCTGTTCTGTCCATCAGATCCGCGACGTTCATTCATAATTATATTACCGGATTATTACGCTGGTGGAAAATGTATCGGCATGTTTTGTTTAATTACAGTGCGTGCATTCAGACGCGTCTTTTCAGATGCGTCTTTAATCCGCTGTTCACAAGTTTTTTATTCTTGGTCTGACGTGCAATAAACCGGTCCTGATCACACCTAATCGAGATAAGAATGTCATTAGGGTGTGTTAGCATGTACACTGTGTAATCGATTTCATGACATGGGAATCGGACCGACTGTTTGGGATTTTCAATCGGTCTTTCATGACCCCAATCGGTCTAGGACCGACAAAACCGAAAAAATATGATCCCTGGCAGTAAGCATTAACACCGGTCAGAACCGGTCATCGAGACAAAGGAAAATGGCTGGTGTGAAATCAAAACAAAGGTGTAATCATTCATGTTATCGGCTTAGATAAACAATCAACACTGATTTGTCCCTGAACGGTCAACAGATTTACCACTTTTACCTTAAAGCGGTCGCTTAATTCAAGACTCGGGCATCAAAATACACTAAAATCAGCGGTCGCTGGTCGCCTAAGACAAAAATTGCTTAATACAATATGAAAATATAGTTTAAACGCTCGGGCGGGATTTAAAGTGGTCGCATAAGACAAAAGTCGCTTAATTCAAGTGGTCGCAAGCACAAGATTGACTGTATTGTGTTTCGTCACAGAAATGACGTCACCCGATGTACTACTTAATATATTCATTAAATGGGTCGAAAAAAGTAGTCCGGCTAGTATGGTAATACGGAATCAGAAAACAGTGAATAGCATAATACAGGATTTATTTCAACGATTAATACAACCTGTATTTTGTTAAAAGCATTTAACAGGTATATAATAAATACTTAATACTGTTTAACTATTGAATTGTTATTTTCTGTGATAAGAAATTGACTGTGTTAACCAGTGTACTTTTATTACTGTTATCAAAATATTAATGGTTGCTAATTGCTGAAATTAAATACAATTATTGAATATTAAAATTGTTCATGGCTCATATAAATTGTTCATGTTTGAATAGTTTTTTCGGTATAATAAAATAAATATTACATGTCTGACAGGGTGACAGTAAATTTGTCAACGGTTGACAGTATTTCCTCAAGTTGACAAATTTACTGTCACCCTGTCAGCCATGTAATATTTTTATGATGTTGCTTATGGCAATGTTAAATACATCAGAATTACTTTAATAATTACTTAAATTATTTACTAGAATCTTGTTCAAAATTCGATTTTTACTACATGGTTATGCTTCACGCAACGTGAAATTTTGTCACCGATTTCAGAAGTATTCAAGGATATATTCTTATACCTTAAGATATCAGCACAAACTGCAAGAAAAACTGTCTTTTATGCACTAAAGATTTTTCAAAATGTATTTCAACAAGCAAATTCGTTGAATTGATATCCCCCGCCAATATGCTTCTGGACACAAAATGTTATATTTGACACTCAAACAAGGGCTGTTTGTAAAACATGCATGCCCCCCATATGGGCTCTCCGTTGAAGTGACAGCCATTGTGTGAATATGTTTTTTGTCACTGTGACCTTGACCTTTGACCTAGTGACATGAAAATCTATAGGGTCATCTGCCAATCATGATCAATGTACCTATGAAGTTTCATGATCCTAGCCATAAGCGTTCTTGAGTTATCATCCAGAAACCATTTTACTATTTTGGGTCACCGTGACCTTGACCTTTGACCTAGTGACCTCAAAATCAATAGGGGTCATCTGCGAGTCATGATCAATCTACCTATCAAGTTTCATGATCCTAGGAATAAGCGTTCTTCAGTTATCATCCGGAAACCATTTTACTATTTCATGTCACTGTAACCTTGATCTGACCTAGTGACTTGAAAATCAATAGGGGTCAACTGCGAGTCATGATCAATCTACCTATCAAGTTTCATGATCCTAGGCCTAAGCGTTCTTGAGTTATCATACGGAAACCATTATACTATTTCGGGTCACCGTGACCTTGACCTTTGACCTTGTGACCTGAAAATCAATAGGGGTCATCTGCCAGCCATTATCAATCTACCTACGAAGTTTCATGATCCTAGGCATAAGCGTTCTTGAGTTATCATCCGGAAACCATTTTACTATTTCATGTCACTGTGACCTTGACCTTTGACCTAGTGACTTGAAAATCAATAGGGGTCATCTGCGAGTCATGATCAATCTACCTATCAAATTTCATGATCCTAGGCCTAAGCGTTCTTGAGTTATCATCTGGAAACCATTTTACTATTTTGGGTCATTGTGACCTTGACCTTTGACCTAGTGACCTGAAAATCAATAGGGGTCATCTGCGAGTCATGATCAATCTACCTATCAAGTTTCATGATCCTAGGCCTAAGCGTTCTTGAGTTATCATCCAGAAACCATTTTACTATTTCGGTTCACCGTGACCTTGACCTTTGACCTTGTGACCTGAAAATCAATAGGGGTCATCTGCCAGCCATTATCAATCTACCTACGAAGTTTCATGATCCTAGGCATAAGCGTTTTTGAGTTATCATCCGGAAACCATTTTACTATTTCATGTCACTGTGACCTTGACCTTTGACCTAGTGACTTGAAAATCAATAGGGGTCATCTGCGAGTCATGATCAATCTACCTATCAAGTTTCATGATCCTAGGCCTAAGCGTTCTTGAGTTATCATTCGGAAACCATTATACTATTTCGGGTCACCGTGACCTTGACCTTTGACCTTGTGACCTGAAAATCAATAGGGGTCATCTGCCAGCCATTATCAATCTACCTACGAAGTTTCATGATCCTAGGCATAAGCGTTCTTGAGTTATCATCCGGAAACCATTTTACTATTTCATGTCACTGTGACCTTGACCTTTGACCTAGTGACTTGAAAATCAATAGGGGTCATCTGCGAGTCATGATCAATCTACCTATCAAGTTTCATGATCCTAGGCCTAAGCGTTCTTGAGTTATCATCTGGAAACCATTTTACTATTTTGGGTCATTGTGACCTTGACCTTTGACCTAGTGACCTGAAAATCAATAGGGGTCATCTGCGAGTCATGATCAATCTACCTATCAAGTTTCATAATCCTAGGCCTAAGCGTTCTTGAGTTATCATCCGGAAACCATTTTACTATTTCGGTTCACCGTGACCTTGACCTTTGACCTGGTGACCTCAAAATCAATAGGGGTCATCTGCGAGTCATGACCAATGTACCTATGAAGTTTCATGGCTCTAGGCATAAGTTTTCTTGAGTTATCATCCAGAAACCACCTGGTGGACGGACCGACAGACCGACATGAGCAAAGCAATATACCCCCTCTTCTTCAAAGGGGGGCATAAAAAGCATTTTTTCAAGATACAAAGGGCCATAACTCCGTTATTAACAGATGGTGTGCATTATCCTCTTATCCATATATATACTCCTACCCAGTTTCAATGAAATCCGCCAAAGCACTTCCAAGGTACGGCTCCGGACGGGCGGAAAGACGGGCGGATAGACCAACGCTAAAACAATATCCCTCCGCCTATGGCGGGGGATAACTTTGGTTATTTGCAAAACAGCTCTCAACTTTTTTTATTTGATAATTTAATATACATTTTATGTCAGTGACCTGCTATAAAGAATGTGAAGACATAATTGATTGTGTTTGAATTGCTTTAATATCCATTAATAAATGACAGTAATGGTTGTGACACGAATGTTCATTATTTTCTTGTGGTAAAAAATTGACCTCTAACCTCCTAATGTGACCATGACCTTCAAGGTAGGGAGAGGGGAAATACAATGGACTGGTCTCACGTTGGTTTTACATTTGCGCCAAGTTTTTTTCATATCAATTCATGTATGGCTAGGTCACGGCTCACACAGGAATTTGTTAACACTCCTGAAGACTGAAAGTGTGCATGCTATATGCTGCCTTCTTCGAACGGGGCGTAAACCCTGCTTTTATTGGATACATGTTTCTGATAAACCAACTAACAGGAAAACACCACATTGAACACTGATGCTGGGGAGGTTAATAGCTTGCCTTTTCTTTCAAAAGTTCAGCATTACAGAAAGGTAAACAAGAAACCGTCGGAGACGGGTGATGCTCCCCACAGGTTTTTTATGTCACAATATTGCACTATATATTCAGATAAAAGGAAACGTCTTGAGGGCACAGTAGTTGGGGGGACAATAATTTTTTTATAGAAAATTTCAATGGGCCATAACTCTGTGAAAAATCATCTGACCAGAACCCGCTGATAATATGCACATCTCTTGGTAGTGAAGCTTCCCATAAAGTTTCATTGAATTCCGGTCATTAGTTGCCGAGAAATACCCCGGACAAAAATTGTGCACGGACGGACAGACAGACGCACACACGGACAGACGAAGCGGCGACTATATGCTCCCCCCAAAATTTATTTTGGGGGAGCATAAAAATTAAAGAACAAGTCATTGGATGCTGGGTTGTGGATAGCAAGTTAACTTACCTTAACAATGCAAGCTGGTCCAGTTTCCGATGGCAACGGGAAATTCAGGTCAGAAATCTTGGAACTACCAGGTTCTAGAGAAATAGTGTTTGTCTTTAAGCAGTTAGTTTAGTTTAAACCTTTTTATTAAAGCTCAATTGCATAGAAAGCCTTAGGCTTATTTAAAACGCTCTTGAGTCTGTTTCCTGGGACTAGAACTAGTACTTGGTGTATAGGGGGGAGATCCAAGTAACGCTCCCACAGTGGAGATTGTACCCGTGACCTCCCGATCGCTAGGCTGTTTTTAAGCAGTTATGACAGTTCTTTTAATGAAATCTATATTACACTGCGGGTGCAGTTTTGAATAAATGAAAGCTTGTCAGAATTTATTTTTTTTAGAGGTCAGTGACCTTGACCTTTGACTTAGTGACCCCAAAATGGGTGTGGCGTGTAGACCTCATCAAGGTGCATCTACATATGAAGTTTCAAAGTTGTAGGTGGAAGCACTTTGATTTTAGAGCCAATTTTAAGGTTTTAGCACAACTCGGACGTCGGACGACGAGCTGGCTATGACAATACCTCGGCTTTCTCCGAAAACAGCCGAGCTAAAAGCAAGCTCAATGCTTTCTAATTACAAACAGAAACAAGATGTGTTTGTGAAACACAATGTCCCCCTATATGATGTTTGACCTTGAAGGATGACCTTTACCTTGTGAAGGATGACCTTGACCTTTCACCACTCAAAACGTGCAGCTCCATGAGATACACATGCATGCCAAATATCAAGTTGCTATCTTCAATATTGCAAAAGTATTCATAAAATGAGCGATTTTGGCCACATATATTTGACCTCTGACCTTGAAGGATGACCTTGACCTTTCACCACTCAAAATGTGCAGCTTCATGAGATACACATGCATGCCAAATATGAAGTTGCTATCTTCAATATAGCAAAAGTTATTGCAAAATGTTAAAGTTGGCGCAAACAGACCAACAGACAGACAGGGCAAAAACAATATGTCCCCCACTACTATAGTGGGGGACATAAAAACTAAAAAACTCCTAGTTGAATTTGTATAGTTATATTTAAATGATCAATTATTTCTAGGTTTATTTTGTCAAATGGAACAAAACTGTGACCTTATATTTAAAATAAACAACACAATTCTACCACTTTTATTGGTTTGCTTCCTCTTGATTTCAATGGAATCTGTTTCCATTATGTCTGTGTCCCCAACTACACTGGAAAATGGTTGACCTTGACAACTGTCTTCAGAATTGTCCACAGGGGACGTTTCCATGGTTTCGTTATTGTCCCGGTTACGCTTGCACCGCATCGGGGTCTGGGAGGTAGAAGGGTAGCACTTGGTTTTCACTTTGCTCATGTCAGTATTAGCGTTAAGTCAGTTAAGGAATACAATATTCAATCAAAACTGCATGTGTTTTCAGCAATAATTCTCAAGAAACAAGAGGGCCTGAAAGGCCCAAAGTCGCTCACCTGAAATTCAAAGGAACTGACCTGTTCTGTGCAGCCCAAGATGTCATTAGAACAAATGTTCTTACCAACTTTCAAGAATAGTGAACATCCTGGTGGCAATGTTTTTTAACAGACTGGATACATTTTCGTACACATCCAAAATATCATCAAAACAAATATTTTGACCCAAGTTTCATGACGACTTGACAAAAAATGTGACTTAAAAGAATGTTAACAAGTTTTACAATAGCCATATAAGCAAAAATGCCCCGCCCCCTGGTGGCCATGTTTTTCAACCAAATGAAACAATTTTTCAACTCGTCCAAGATATCATTGGGACAATTCTTGTGACCAAGTTTCATGAAGATCAGACAATAAATGTGGCCTCTAGAGTGTTAAATAACAAGGTTTTACTATAGTCATATAGCCATATAAGGAAAAATGCACCACCCACTGGTGCCCATGTTTTTCAACCAACCAATCTATTTTTCAACTCATCCAAGATATAATTGGGACAAATCTTCTGACCAAGTTTCATGATGGTCAGACAATATATGTGGAATCTAGAGTGTTAACAAGGTTTTACTATGGCCATGTAAGGACAAATGCCCCGCCCCCTGGTGTACATGTTTTTCAACCAAACCAAACCATTTTTAAACTCGTCCAAGATACGATTAGGATGAATCTTCTAACAAAGTTTCATGAAGATCGAACAATAAATGTGGCCTCTAAATAGAGCTGCAACGATTCACCAACACCTCGATTCGATTTGATTTCGATTTCAGACACTCCGATACCGATTTTTTCGATTCCATTCATCTTCAAACCTAGTTTTATCATATATTCACTCTTATGCCTCAAAATTAACATTTCTGTTCAAATGTGATTTCAATAAAACACATAAAAAAGAAAAGCAAATTAGGAATTTTAATATAAAAACTTCTGACTAGAAGATTGTGTTGATTACACAATAATATAAAAAATAAATAATCATAAGAACGTATCTGGAATCAGTTGAATGGTAGTACTATCACATAATACTTTTACCCGAAACCGCAATAACCGTGTCTACCATTGTGACATGACAGCATCACCTGTTACCTGTAGGACAAATCACATTCTCTAATAAACTTAACAAAATTCCAACAGAAATAGAACTACTTTTCTGGCTCGCGACTTCAGTAGTTGCACTTGTGCGACCTCTTAGTCTTGCTAAATCAACGTTATGTTTGCGTTTGACATGTTGCATTAGATTAGTGGTTGAGCCGGACTTTGCGTACGCCACATCCGTTAAGCACAGTTTACACTTTGCTTTATTGATAGGGCTACCATCCCGAAACCCAAAATACTGCCACACTTTTGATTTTAGCTTCTTAGGCACATCTGATAATTTCAATTTGTCGGCAACAACTTGTTCAGCCATTTTGACGCTTTTTCCGAAAGTAGAAAGGAACGCGCTTATTGATTGGATGACTAAAGTAATAAGCAACCAATCCACGGGTCGTAATTACAGGTAAACATAAAACCTTCACCTTCCCGTATCAATAGTTAGAATACAGCGTGCTTTACATATCTAGATATATATATGTATATATGTTAAAGAATCGAATCGAATTTGGTAGGTTTGGTATCGTAACCGAATCGAAGCATTTCGAATCGATTTTCAATGAATCGGATCGAATCGTTGCAGCTCTACCTCTAAAGTTTTACTAAAACCATATATAGCCATATAAGGAACAAGAGTGCCAAACTGTCACAAGACACGGCCAATTGAATTAATGGACTAAGGTAAAAGACACAATGGTGATTGTTTTAAAAGCACTAAGTGACTCTGTGACCTATTTTTTGATCCGGCATGACCCATGTTCGAACTTTACCTAGATATCCAGGTTTTTTTTCCACTTTTTGGGAAGATAGCCCATGGCTTTGGAATTGGGAATTTTATCGGCATTTTCATGAAATTGGGAAAATAAATTCATTAGCCTTTTTTTCCACATGAAAAGTCCACTGATTAGGGAAATACTCAATTTGATATAACTCTTTATAATCATTCAAATTAAAAGAACAAAACCATATAATACTTTGTTAGATGTAATTGAATTGAAATTGAGATAAAATAAGCATTAGACATCTTTCTAAAAAAAAAAAAAAAAAAAAAAAAAAAATATTTTTTTTTTTTTTTTTTTTTGAAATTGGGATTTTTTTGCCACATTTTGGGAAAAAAGTATACTTTTTGGGATTGGGAACATAGCCGAATTTTGGCTATAAAATCGGGCCAAAAAAACCCTGATATCATCTAGACATAACTTATGACCAGGTTTGGTGAAGATCGAATAAAAACTACTTCAATTAGAGAGAACACATGCTAAATGCTTGAAATGCACTAAGTGACCTCATGACCTAGTTTTTAACCCGGTATGACCCTTTTTTGTTCTTGACCTAGATATCATTTAGACACAACTTCTGACCAAATTTGGTGAAGATGGAATGAAAACTACTTCAATTAGAGAGCGGACACCACGCTTAATCCTTGAAATGCACTAAATGACCCAATGGTAAAGTTTTTGACCCGGCATGAAAATATGTCATTTAAATTATCACATTTTTCAAAACAAAGAAAATTGAGGCAGAGAAATCAATATACATTTAGGCAGAGAAATCAAACTACATTTAGGCAGAGAAATCAATCTACATTTAGGCAGAGAAATCAATCTATGTTTGATGTACTCAAGAAAGGATATTGTCTTGACCCAACTTGACTCGCCAGGGACTGGTACACAGTAGAGAGTCATTCTGTCCATCGTTTTGTTATTCATCGAGTCAAGATCAATCGACTGATTTGCCTGAAATAAATAACTGCAGTTTGATCTATCATACACAGTCATATCATGCTTATAGTCACTAAGATGACGCCATATTTTCTGTTAAATCACATTTTTGTAAAAAATTGTGTACGTAACTTGATTCTTTATTTTCATAATTGCAGCATAATTTGATTCATACTCATGACCCTTACTGTACATACATATGATCCACGCTCCAGGAAACTGGTCTAAATGCATGAGCTTAAAACATTGTCCCATCAAAGCCTGATAAGGGACAACACTTCTCGCCTATACTGGATTTTTGTAAAGAAGAAACTTTCTTTTAAACCAACCAATTCGTTCAATAAATAACAACGCCTCTTAATTTTTCTCATTGATGTACAGGGCCCTCAATCTATCAAATCTGCGGCCGAATTTCAGCCGCAGTCCCCCACCTGAAAAATATACTTTTTTCCCCTTTTGTGGGGAAAAATTCCCCGATTAATTTTTTTTTTTTTTTAAAGATGTGTCTCATGATTATTATCTCTCAATTCTATTTCAATTTAATCTCGTCAAACATCCTTAATTATGAAAAAGAAATGAATATAGTGCAAACATGTACAAATGTAATAATAAGAGAGTAAGTAAAAAATCCCCCAAAAAGGGAAACGCAGCAAAAATTCCCCCTAATGAGGGTAGCGACCCGCTTCCCCTTAAGTGGATTGAGGGCCCTGATGTATAAACACCCATGAAGTTTTGTGTTGATATCTTGTATAGTTTAAAGCAATCAATAGTTTGTGATAGACGGATGAACAGACTGACAAAGCCAATTCTATATCCGTCCGCCTTTGGCGGGGGATAAAAATCCGAAGAAGGAAAAGTGGACTGCTCTGGATAATCTGGGACTAGACATTACCCACATGCATTAAGCCTTTTTCCCCACACCAGAGTGTTCATTGTAGCAGAATTGCTGCGCATAAACTTCCAAATCAATATGGCTGTTACGTCTTTTTTTAATAATGGTAAACCAGTGCTTGAAACATTCACAACACTTGCAAGCTGAGGTTAACTTAATATCAGTGGTTTTCAGCCTTATATAACTGAGGCCTTTTAAAGGCCTCTTCCCAATTGAAAATTTCTTTAAAATCATGCAGTTTCCCCAAAAATCCTAACTAACACCAGCTTTTTCATTTCCCAAAGCAGTAATTTTAGCGATAATTTTTCCCAAAATGAGCAATTTTATCCCAAAATCCATAGGCTAGGGCCATTTCCCAATGAAGCGAGGAAAACCCCTTAATATGAACTGTAAAATTTGGCAAACATTTATGTGTTATGAAATAAAATTCTATTTGTATGCATTTGAAAATAATTATATAATATTTGTCAGAAAAATATTCACAATAATTATGAATGTTTTATCCAAGAACAAATAACATTGTTCATATCACTCAAAAATGCTTATTGTACATCATACATTTTTACATAAATAACCTGACAAGTTACTTCCGGATCTTTGGATCCTGAGAACTGCTATGAAAAATGAAGATAATGGAAGTTGTGTTGACATATAGCTCTGAAGAAGTAAAGTTTTTTATTTAGAATGGGAACAGCCAGCGAGTTACTTGCAGTCTGTTCAGGTTTTATGCTGTTGCTCCTCATCAGTATATTAGGGTTGGAAACGAAACCTTTAAAAGTTGAATCTAGTAAGAAAGGTTAAGTACATACCCCACACTCTGCAATGTCCTTGTATTTGCCAGACTTCATGGTTGTCTGCCCTGTCACAACGTCCTTGACCTCGTAAGAGCCCAGATAAAATTCTGGGTCAAACATGTCCTGCACAATGCATCGGAAACGCACGAGTGAGTTGGGCTTTAGAGTGTGAAGGCTACTGTCATTTAGGCTTGGAATCTACAAATATTAAAAATATTTATTTTTTTAAGGGGGGGGAAGGGGGAGATACAGAGTGAAAAAAACAAACAAGAGGGCCTGAAAGGCCCAAAGTCGCTCACCTGAGATAACAAGATATTATTGGGACAAATCTTCTGACCAAGTTTCACGAAGATCGGAAAATAAATGTGGCCTCTAGAGTGTTAACAAGGTTTTACTATAGCCATATAAGGAAAAATGCCCCGCCCCCTGGCAGCCATGTTTTTCAACCAACCGGAATCATTTTTGAACTCGTCCAAGATATTATCGGGATGAATCTTCTGACCAAGTTTCATGAAGATCGGACAGTAAATGTGGCCTCTAGAGTGTTAACAAGATTTTACTATAGCCATATAAGGAAAAATGCCCCGCCCCTTGGAAGCCATTTTTTTCAAGCAAACATAATTATTTTCGAACTCATCCAAGATATCATTGCGATCAATCTTCTGACCAAATTTCATGAAGATTGGACAATCAATGTGGCCTCTAGAGGTTAAAAGGTTTTACTATAGTCATATATAGCCATATAAGGAAAAATGCCCCGCCCCTGGTGGCCATGTTTTTAAAGCAACCAAAACCATTTTCAAACTCATCCAAGGTATGCATTGGGACAAATCTTCTGACCAAGTTTCATGAAGATCGGAAAATAAATGTGACCTCTAGAGTGTTAACAAGGTTTTACAATAACCATATAAGGAAAATAGCCCCGCTCCCGTGGTGGCCATGTTTTTCAACCAACTGGCATCATTTTTGAACTCGTCCAAGATATTATTGGGATGAATCTTCTGACCAAGTTTCATGAAGATCGGACTATTAATGTGGCCTCTAGAGTGTTAACAAGATTTTACTATAGCCATATATACCCATATAAGAAAAAAAATGCCCCTTGGCAGCCATGTTTTTCAAGCAAACGTTACCATTTTCGAACTCATCCAAGATATCATTGAAATCAATCTTCTGACCAAATTTCATGAAAATTGGACAATAAATGTGGCCTCTAGAGAGTTAACAAGGCAAATGTTGACGCCGCACAACGGACAAAAAGCGATCACAAAAGCTCACCATTAGCATGTTGTGCTCAGGTGAGCTAAAAAAAACAAGTTTCCTGGTGTGTTCTGTTATTAGGTGCAAAACACTGGTTTAAGAAATGTTAAAGCTTATTTATAGCATGTATACACTAGAGCTCTGGGTCCTTCTTCACCTTAAAATTAACAAGAGCATGCCAAGCAATATGGTCCCCTACCACTGAAACTCCACCATTGTCAGTAAAAAAAAATAATTTTTTTTTAAATATATTTGTTGCCATAGCAATCAGAATTTTTGACATAGAAACAAAAGGAAATGAAGTGCACAATCTCAATACTGCCATCTATCCATGTTTCAAGTTTCATGAAAAAATATTTAAAACTTTTAAAGTTATCGCAGGATCCAGAAAAGTGTGACGGACTGACTGACAGACAGACAGACTGACAGACAGACGGAGTGCAAACCATAAGTCCCCTCCGGTTTCACCGGTAGGGGACAATTAATCTAACATTAGTGTGTATTAAATGTAGGTCGACAAATTGACTGTCTTTCTAATTTAAACTACCGTATTAAACAAGAGATGTGTTTATTAGAATCACAATGCCCCCTAATGCGCCGCTTTTTTTTTACCCTTGACCTTGAAGGATGACCTTTCGATCCGGGGGCATAAAAACAAGAGCACCGCATAACCGGTGCCTCGCTCCGCTGCGGTTGCAGTTTTGAATAAATGGCAGCTTGTCAGAATTTTTTTTTTAGAGGTCACAGTTAACCTTTGACCTAGTGACCCAAAAATGGGTGTCGCATGTAGAACTCATCAAGGTGCAGCTACATACGAAGTTTCAAAGTTGTAGGTTGAAGCACTTTGATTTTAGAGCCAATGTTCAAAACTTTGACAAAATGTCAAGGTTTTAGCACGACGCGGACGGCGGATGACACGACGAGCTGGCTATGACAATACCTTGGGTTTTCTCCAAAAACAGCCGAGCTAAAAATGGGATAGATTACAAAACTCAAATAGTAAAAATATTACCCATGTCAATGCATTTTTGGTCTTCAATTTTTCTGTAAAATAGTTTTTCACATTACTGCTGTCTAAATTTTGCTGTTTATCTGGAACAAAATAAAAACATTATAAAGCCGTGATAAAAACAACAAAGTCTTATCACAATGTGTTCCCAGAATTTGTTAACACATTTTTATCTTGTATATTGAGCCATTAAAATATCTCTTTGTGTTTAACAATTAGTTTGTAGTTTGTTCTAGTTGCAATAATTCAACTATCAGCTTTATTACCCAAAAGGTTGCTAAGAGTTACAATGCGCTGTCTGTTGTCCGAAGACCTGTGCAAAATTTTATCACCACTGCAAGGGCTAAGGAACAGTTACACTGATACTACAAAAACTTATCAATGTTTACCTGTCCAAAGCACAAAGTCATGCAAATGGTACCATAAAGCAATAAATAATTGCTTTTAATTTCATTGTTATTTCTTTCATAGGCTCAATCTACCATACATGTATTCAGGGTGCGGGATCATGTGTCAGTGACTTTGTGTGGAATCCCCTTTTAAGCTTTAATAGACGTTTACACGACGGTAATAGTGCTTTATTTCAGATAATTTTTCCTAAGAATTTTAGCATAAAAGACATATTTGTATGCTTCTTATGGCAATCTGAAATACATCGGAATTACTTTATTTAATAAGAATGTTTTCTTGTTCTACTGCTTTCATTGTATACGGTTATGTTCACGTAACGTTGAAATTTGTCAACAAAAGATATCGGTAGTTCTTCTTGAATGCTCTTAGCTTTTATGAGTACATACGTACAGCTCAGAGTTCTTCTTGTTAACCCATTTTTTTAATGTAAAAAAATTATGTCTCACGTATGTCTATAAAATAGAGTTCAATCAACCTAATACATTGTTACAAACACAATACCTGTTACAATCGACATCAATTTGCGTGCATTTTGTTGAGAAATGCTCAAAACACAAACTTGATAACAAATCATTTATGGCGGAAGTTGTGAATTGTTGATGAGAGCAAAGCGAAAGAAAAGGTTACACTGCACAAATTGTTTTCACCGTAGTATCCGAGGATCTTATGTAGCAGTTGAAATTGTATTGTGTAAAACAGTGTAGTTTGAATTAGGACAAATTCTTATTATTATTCTTGCTGCGATCAGATAAGTGGTAGAGTTCGTGCTTTTAGATACGGCATTGTAGAAACAGTTATTGCGCTGTATACTAATTGATCTGAAAATCCGGAAAAAAATGGATGTAGTGTCGGGTGTTCTTACATGCTTAGAGGCAGTACTAGAGATAAGGCTGTAGTATGGAATACTTAATAAATATTTTCTTTTTTCATGCTATACAATTTAGTATTTAATTAATTAATGGAATGAAATAAATATTAGCATAAACGTATATAGATGTATGTCTACTTATTTACATATTGTAAAGCTTGATACTGTGTGTGATTATGAAATAAATACTAAAATAAAAGCGCATAGATGTATGTCTCCTAGTGTACATATTGTAAAGCTTTGATAATGTGTGTAAATATTGAAATACATATTAAAATAAAAGCATATAGAACCCGTCCCTTGCAGTTGTCTATCCGTATGGTCGTTCGTTAGTGGGAGACAGTGGACTGAGAGAGACGTTTAAGAGTGTCGAGTGCTTGAGGCTGTCTGTATTAAAGACTTTGTTGACTAAAGAGATGGGTGAAAGTGTGTTATGCGTAGGAAAGGTTGCGTTTTAAAGAATTATTCTGTATGTGAGCGTGATCTTTGTCAGTGTTGTTCGAGGTGCTGTGCAAAATGCGGATGTGTTGGTGTGATAGGTGTTTTGGAAAGATTTTTCATTTGATTATTGTCACTGATTAAAATGTAATGATAAACAGACGAGAATAACAAGCGAATAATATATATTTATACTGGCATTTCCCCAGGAATTTGGTCAGGCACTGCAGCAGGCGGTTGGTGTCGAATTCTTTATATACTTTCTAACTGTTATAAATAAAAATCCACACTACTTTGGAGCTACCAAATCACAACATTTCTTTTAATATTTATGTATTTGTCCTCAGTTCATTTCAATCAAGTCATATATTATAATATTAAACAACAACCAAAATAAACAGAAAGCAAAAAAATATTGAAAAACATTCAGTGACCCATGGAAAATCTTGCTTCCAACTATTGGTCGTTTATTGGATTGTATTCTGTCATGCACAAAGACTAAAGAAAAATGTGTTGCAGGTATATAGCAAATTTCGTAAATATGAAAGAAACTATATATCTATTGGATCTGAATATATTAAATATTGGTACTGTTAAGCTATAGTCGTCGTTAAAAAATAATGTGAACAAATTATAAAGTCTCTATAACGCTCAAAATCAACGAAAATTTCGTTAAGTATTTCGTAAAATAAAGTTAACACCTTAACAATCATCCAAAATTTCAACGCTAGATGTGATATGATTACATAGATTTCTGTAGATACAAAATGCTCGTGTTTATTTATTTGTGGCCACAATTAATTCCCGCGAATATATCTATTCATACGACACAAGAACACCATTTTAGTGTCCATGTGTCGTATGAATAGATATGCAAAACAATATAAATGAAAACGAGCATTTTGTATCTACAAACATCTATTTTACCAGTCCACATCTGGCGTTGAAATTTCGGCAATTGCAATAAAGAACACTGATTTTTAATTGGTTAAGATTATTTTACGAAAAATTGTATAAAATGTTCTTTGATTTTGAGTAGTAATGTTACTTTAAATGGTCAGGAGCAATCAAATAAGACGTTTTATTCCAATTAATTGTATTTATAACTTAAATTACGCACAACCGCAACACACATCAGTTACGGTTCATTTTTGAAGCAAGTTCTTTATACTTTTTTATTTTCTGCAATAGTCGTAAACAATTAAAATATTTTAAGGATCGCTGTGGCGTAGTGGATATGGTGTCCGCATAACGATCGGGAGGTCACGGGTTCGAACCCATTGGGAGCGTTCCTTTGATCTCCCCCAAAAGACAGCAAGTACAGGTTCTAGTCCCAAGAAACGGACTCGAGAGCGTTTATATGAGCATACAGCTTTCGATGCAATAGAGCTACAATAAATAGGTTTAAACTAATTAAAAGAAAACAAACAGAAAATTGAGCATATCTTTAATTGCTCTTACTCCACATGTACCAGTAATAATATATAATTATCGGCCATTATTAGGGGACAAACACCATAATTGATCCCCATGAACGACCCGTAAATCGTTCATACGTGTTATCTAAGCCCCTTATGCACACACCGCTGAGAGGAGCGTGCATGTTTTGATTGAACATTGGCCGAATGCAGACAGCAAGCGCTTGTGAGAATTTTTTTAAGGATGGCCTAATGAAAATGAGCATTTTGTTTCTACAAACATCCATTTTACCAGTCCACATCTGGCATTGAAATGGCTGGGCTAAAATCGCCTGGGGAAATCAAAATTCTTATAATCTATGCATTACACTTGGAAATCAAAATTCTTATAATCCATGCATTACACTTTTGTTATTTTCTATTTTGTATATGGCTAAAAGCAATTGTATGCTTTAGAGCTAATATATTTTGCTGCTGTAGATGTTGTATTATAATTCCCTTACGGCAGATCTAAGGGTCGTCGTTTCTGTTGTTTCTTCCAAAAGTCTGTTGTCTGACCGCTATTCATATACAATTACCATAAGTATTACAGTGCTCCAGCTAGGCCTAAATTTGAGGGCGCCCCGCCCTGCCCTCCCGAACCTCCGCCCTGCCCTCCCGAACCTCCGCCCTGCCCCCCCCCAAAAAAAAAAAAAAAAATTTTTTTTTTTTTTTTTTTTACATATGATAATTGATAAATCTCTTATTACATTACAAGTAACTAATTTATTTCATTTTGTAGACATTATATTTATATGGTTTAATAATAATGGGAATAATATATTCTAACAATTATTACTCGCATATAAATTTAAATGCATGTGGAAGCAATCCAGAAAAGCCCGCACACTCGAAAGTGCCCTTTTGACAAAATTGTACGCGTCGAAAGTGCCCTTTTGGCAAAAAAGCCACCCTGCCCTTTTTAAATCCTAGCTGGAGCACTGTATTAATTAAAATTTGAACAAATTATACATAAAATTTCTGTCCATTGAAAACAAATATTTAATATTTGAAAATAAACTTTCTTAAAAACATAAATTGTATGTTCGGAGAAAAGCATAGGTAAACCGTTTATTGGTACATGTTGTTGTAAACACACCGCGTGCGTTCCTTTAATTTTTCTTTTGGTTAATAAAAACTGTTCCATATGCAAACAAGTTGACATTTACACTTACGGTTGACGTGTTTGAAACTTTGATTAAAATCTTTCTTCTGCGAGCACACCATATCATGTAAGTTATCTTAATTTGCTCATTATAGATATATTTACCATCTATTTGTATTAATTCATGCCAGAAAATAGTTTATGTTGCTAATTTTACCTATAAATCAGCGCCCGGATTCCAGGCGGTAATTTTGCTATGGTAAATCGTGAAAGCAGTTGCAACTCCCAGGACCCGGATGGTCAATAGCTGGGAGTTGGATTATTGCAACTAAAGATATCGGCACAGACTGCAAGAAAAACTGTCTTGTATGCACTGAAGATTTTTGGACTTCTAGAGCCGTCATAGCAAAATTTATCAAAGGCTGGGGGAGTCAATTTAAAACCATGTGTCCTGTCAGAAGAATATGTATGTATTTACAAGAAAAAAAAACATTGCTTTACAAATGCACAGACTATTATTGTATTTTTCAACAACATGGAACATTGTTGTAGTTACTTGAATATACTCGATTGTTGTCACTTCAGTTTAATGTGCACCTCGCGAAAATATGTGACATTTAACTTAAAACTCCATTTTATTGGTAAATAACGGTATCATTTTGGTGTATGTATACTCACCAAATATGTTCTGTATGATACCCAGTGGGTCGTTGATCCAGTCTTCGATGCTTGGCATTATTGACAGTATTTTTTCTTTCACAACACAGATTTATTAGAATGGCGGGAAATAAAGGCTTAGTAAAATTAGTCACGAATTTAAAGATCGTCGTCATCGCCATCGTCAAACAATAAGAAACAAGGATATGATAATTATGTTTGCCTTGGATATCAATAAATCAATACATGTCAGGAAATTAATATGTACATAAAATATGAATGCTTTTTAATAAAAACACACTGTCATTTAGCAAAAAATTAATGCAATTCGTTTATTTATAAAACACAATGCTTTATACATTTTCCATGACCAAATAAGGTGTTAGATTTAACATTATACCATCCTGCGCTTTTTGGTAAGTTTTTCAGCCTCACGATTTCGAAGCTGGTAAAAGCTGTATAATGTACTGATTAAATAGAAAAATGTTAAAATGTTTTATTACAATTTGATGCTTCTAATCAATTTTCATTGCGATGATAATGCATATATATTATAGAGGGGGCGGGCAAAGGGTGTTTAATGTAAGTGCGTAAAGTTATGTCCCAGATTAGCCTGTGCATTCCGCACAGGCTAATCAGGGACAAACCTTTCCTCTTCTATATTTATGGTATTTTTTCGTTTAAAGAAAGTTTCTTCTTAGCAAAAATCCAGTTTAGGAGGAAAGTGTCGTCCCTGATTAGCTTGTGCGGAGTGCAGCAGAAACACAACAGACTTGTGTCCACTGTCCAGTTGAATCATTTGCTAAATACATATATCTTAATGGCTTTAAATTTTGGTTCACCACGAATTCTGTGACAGTCGCCACTCAAAAAACACACCATGTTTTGTAGCTATTATCATATTATTGTCTTAGATGCATACACAAAGTGCGTAGCCATATATTTATCTGTCAACCATCTGCTGTCAATGCTTAGCCGCTTTATAAACATGAAACAATATTGGTATATCCAGTACATTCCTGTTTAATAAAGTATATGGTAATGTAAAGCGATGAAACACTTAATAACCTTTATTTGTAAGAAAAAGAAAAGAAACATATTTAAGTTAAAACACGGCAACTAACTTATAATAAAATTTACTGAAATTTAAGGTGATATTTCCTTGGAAAACTAGTGATCTATGTTTGATATACCGTTTAATATATCATGTGTATACATAGGTATAATACAGAAGAGTTTGCAGTTTGTTGAAACACTATTGCATAAGTAACATAATGTATAACCTGTCAAAAAAGTATGATGTTATCCAACATCACAGCCAATTTATTTATTTCAAAATAAAAATTAAATAATGTAGATGCATACATTAAACAAGATACATGTAGTTGCTGGTGTTTAACATTGCGCTGTCTTACTCCTAACAATCACAACGTAGTGATCAAGACAATCAATTTTCTTACTTGTTGTATATTTTTGTTTATATTATCTAGATATACAATCATTCCCAGTCACTGAATGACAAACATACAATTCTTTCTTTTCAATTTCTTCAACGTGTTTATTGTCCAAAATTAATAATTTAATTTCTATTTCACAATGTATGTACAATGCCCTATGCTTGTTACAACAACTTATAAAAGCGAAAAACAAGCACAAATCAATAAATTATAATAAAGGTTTGTCAATGTCCAGTTTTGAAACATATTTTGGTACGAAACATGCTGGTACAAAAATGTTTTCATATAAAATACACCATATCCAAAATGATTAATGAAACAGATATGTTTTTTCATAGACTCGTATGTTGATGGTTTATTCTATTATTATTCTATTATTCTATTATTTTGTGACAAAAGTAATGTAACATACAACAGAAAGTAGGCCTAATGTTAACTTTTCGCCTCGCTTAATTATTTATTTAATCTTCTTTGACGTAAGCAATAAAACAGTGACGTGCACATCTATGTTCAGATGCAGACGGGTTATGTTTGCTCAGGCGATTTGCGTAAAAAGATCACTACTCCATTAATAATGTCATTAGGCCAGTTCGTGGCGTTTTGTTGTTAAAAAAACAGAAACAGGAAGTGTAACACAATTCCGCTAAAAATTGATTTTGTTTTCAATATTGAGTACAATTCGCAACAAAACAATGCCGTCCTTATGTATATACCCCGGTGCATAAAGTCGCAATAATAGATTACGAGTGTCAAACATTTCGAGTTGTATACGTATGAGCCACGTTCTGAGAAAACTGGGCATAATGCATGTGCGTAAAGTGTCATCCCAGATTAGCCTGTGCAGTCCGCACAGGCTAATCAGGGGCGACACTTTCCGCCTAAACTTGATTTTCGGCAAGGAGGGACTTCCTTGAAACTAAAAATACCATAAAAGCGTAAAGTGTCGTCCCTGATTAGCCTGTGCGGACTGCACAGGCTAATCTGGGACGACACTTAACGCACATGCATTAAGCCCAATTTTCTCAGAACAAGACACGTATTGTAATGTAAAAAACTGACTGGTCAAGGTCAGCTTCGAAACCGTTATCCGGTTCTTTGGCATTTTCAAATGTCAAAGCCATTAAAATAACATTGAACTACTTGCACTTACTCAAACAAAACAATCAGATTAATGTTACCAGGATGTCATATTGCATGAGTAAACCAAATAAAGCAAGGAGAACAACTAACGTTATTGCCTGTGCATGTTAACCTTATTCCAAATCGGAAGAATGTTGGAGCTCCGTGTCTATCAGGGAATGATGTGATATTTCCGCGTTCTGTTTCATACTGTTCACTCTAGCTTGGATGTGAATTTTAAAATAAGCATAATGCACATATTGCTATACCGCGTGAAAGAAACGATTTGTAGACATAGCCATGTCTGTGAATACAAATGCACAGTGATGGATCCAAGCATGCCTGTCATTGGATGTGAGAAGAGAGAGAAACTCGGTCGAGAAGGGTTGCTTATAATGAACTGACATCCAAACACCCAAGTGACGGTTATTTATTCGTTCGTTCGTTCGTACCTGAATGCAGACAGACCTACATGCAGACCAATGTAAAATCAAACGCATGCATGTTTTTTTTTCTTAACTTTGGATTATTCGCGTTATACACTGGGTAGTGTATGAACTACCTTTTATTTCTATTTTCTTTTACCGCGATCGCAACTTTAAAATATTCTTTGTTTTTGAAGATTAATATTTTTCGATGTTATCACCATATACATGTTAATAACATGGTCTTAATTAAAAAACACGTTTTATAGTTGACGAATGATTGTACCGACGATAGTACTTACAGAATCGACAAAATCCAAAACACAAACACAATTCGCGCAAAGGAATATCGGTTTATGTTAAAGATTTGTATGAACCAAAACCTTGCGGATATATCATTTTTTGTGGGGCACAGAACTTTTGAACAATGAATAAAACTTATTTTAAATATGAGACGAAGCGGATAAATGAAAATGTATATGCTTTGGTATAAATTCCATTTGCAATGGATCGAGATTAAAACACCATAGTTTATTTTAGAAATTCGCTTCGTTTTTATAAATATTTGTGTCACGTTCGGATTTGAGTAAAAATAAGAAAATCCATCGACTAACATGCCTTTTATGCTACTGTTTGTTTATGTTGATGTTGATTTGCAATGAAAACAAATCTTAAAATGACACATGAGACGGTTTCCCTGCACTTGTGAAATCATTCCACTGTTTAACACTGTGATCAACCCTTTTTAGACGGCGACCAGAACCGATATCTTTCGCGAAACGTTGGCTTTTTTGTTTTGGTACCCTTTTCAGTCCTTCTACGACGTTAAATTTTGACACATGTTAACTTGCACTTAAATTAATAAATATGTACCAAGTGTAAACCTTGGGCGCCATGTAATCGACTTTATACTCAAATTGCTATACTTAGCCCGTACTTTCTTAAGGAGCTGAACCCTCTTCTCTCATTTATGTTTGTTTTCGTGCTGTCCGGCAGACGCAGTGGTTGGTCAACACTCTTCTCACCAAGGCTACCCGGGTTCAATTCCCGTTTCCGGCAGCATGTGAGTTTGGTTGGTGGTCACCATAACGGACAGGTGGGTTTTCCTCCGGGTACTCCGGCTTCCCCCCACAACACAAGACCACACCAAAAATGGAAAAATATTTTAGTAAGAACTAAATACATTGTTGCTGCAAATTGCAGCTATAATTTAAAATTGGTCCCGACGTTCGTGAGTCTAGTTAGTTAATAATGTATTAGAGCTGGGGCACACTCTGGGTCCATACAAAATGAAGCCTCTGGCTCGGAAAGGACCCCATAAACATCGAAATACACACACACGTTTGTTTTCGTTATGTGCTTTGCCCTGTTTCTGAATGTTCTGCAATGGGTCGCTTGTACATGTCAAGGATCTTGATGTAGTGATGGTAAGAAATATTTCCTTGTAATTCAACTAGAGCTTGTTTGTTTATTATAAAATGTTGAGAATGTTATTTTACTGAATTGATCACCTTGTCATGTCTCATTTATTGGCGTCGCACTGAAGTGCGGCGACTAGTATGTAATACGTTTTTTTTCGCTTATGGGAGGAGAAGTTATTTTACGGATCAATGTATATATTTTTGTTGTCAGAATAATTTGCATAGTGGTTATTTTTTGTGTAAATTAGTGTAAATAAGTACTGCATTTGTGCCTATTACATTTACTACAACATTTATTGCCAATAATGCAAAGTTAATTCTTTTAATTAATAACTGATCACAGGGACTTGGCAATAATAAAAGATCACAGGGACCGGGTAAGTACGCGAACCGGTGAAACTTTCTGGTTTTGTATAAAAACAAAACATAATCAAAATATATTTATTTTGTGGATTTTCTAAAAATAGCGCAGACTTTTGCTGTTCGAGTTTTGGTTAACGCGTATTTTCTTCAATTTTACAAGACGACAGCGATTACACGGTTTATTGCTTTATTGATAACCGTTACACTACATTCACTTATTAATATCTTAGTTAGAAGGTGATTTTTCAAGCGGTCCGTAGTGAAGTGGTTACACGCTCGCTTCACATGTGAGAGGCCCAAGGTTCGAGCCCCGGTAGAATCAAATTATTTTATTTGTGTTCTATGTTAACGTTTTGTTTTGATGTAGACATTTAAGTTTAAATAAATATGCTGTTTTATTGTAACCATTTTTTGTTTTCATTATGTCCATGAAATATATGTGTGAGAGGGTGGGGGGGGGGGGGTTCGTTAACACATTAAAACTATTTTAGTGTTTTCATATCAATGAGTACTCAACCCCTATCGTAAATGAGCAACGTAAGAATAAGTTCAGAATCATCTCCCCTTGAAGTTGAGAAATATATGAAATTACGCTTACAAGATGAAGCAGATTTTTTAAAACCTACACAGTTCTGTTCCATTAATGAAAACTGCACACGGATGCCAGTAAAAACAAGGAAACCAATGTAAATAAAATGAACTATGAAATATTTGGGGGTTACAACACAAAATCATAGATAATGGTTATTTGGGGTTATAACACAACATCATAGATAATGGTTATTTGGGGGTTACAACACAAAATCATAGATAATGGCTATACCAGTATCTTTTTTTATTTTGTTTAAAATAATCGACCAATATATTAATATTTACAGTAGAAAAACAATCGTTCCATGTAACTTCATTGAGTGCCTTTTACACTGAAATTCCCGACGCCCTTTGATGCTTTGCATCACTACTTATCTTGTTGTTAACTGTAAATGCATCAAATCAATCATACGCAAAAGTCAACCCAAAAGATTATGGAGTGTGTGGACAGTTAATTCAAATTTTTGCGAAGTGAATGTTAGTTTTCCTCAGTTTAAATATTACGGTATTAGAGCAATATACGCGCTTTTTGGAACCGTCGATGAAAAATGGACGTTTAATCCGATTTAAAGACGCGCAAACTGCGGTGCATAATTATTCATAATAAATGCAAGCATGATATACTATCATAACATTGCAATTCAATAAACAAAACAAAAATATAATACATTGGTTTTAATCAATTAAAATTAATAGCTCAGAGATGGGATACCAACAAGAAAATCAGCATTTTACCTCTTATGGGGCTCGATTATTAAAGCCCTAAGTTAAGTTAATGTTTGCAAAAGTTTGGTTAAACGAAAGTGTCATTATAAGGTCGCGCATTTGTATAATGCGTTGTCGAGTGCTCAAAATAAATGTCAAGTCTGATCTACGTGCACTGACTTAAACACACATACATTCTTCCAGGATGCTAGATAGCATGCGTAAACAAACTAAAACATGGATAACAACTAATGTTTACAATTGCCTAAGCATCTCAACCGAGTTCCATTTAAAAAGAATTATAGCATTCGGAGTCAATTTTTAAAGAATGTTTCATTTCCGTGTTCAGTTTCTTACTGTACACTCTTTCTGGGATGCAGCTTTTCTAAATAAAAGCAATGCAATATTGCTAAAGCGCGTGACTGAGGAACATTTACAGACCAAGCATGTATATGTTATACATAGGTGTTTGTGTGTTTGTTGTAGAAATACGTTACGAACGAATGATTCTTAAACACGTATGACCATGACTATTTAAAACGCGTAATCGAAACACTTTGCAGCCATAATATGTCAATTTTATAAACGTGCACGTTGCTTTTAAAAGTACTTTTCGAACGAGCAGCTGTAAATAAAAAATATGCACATTTTATTTAACCCATTTATGCCTAGTGGACTCTCCCATCCTTCTAAATCAGATCAATTTATTTCCAAAATTAGGGATGTCTAGTATATTTATTTTTATATTTAGAATATTTCTTACAGAAATTCCTTTAAGCAAACAGCGCAGACCCTGATGAGACGCCGCATCATGCGGCGTCTCATCTGGGTCTACGCTGTTTGCCAAGGCCTTTTTTCTAGACGCTAGGCATAAATGGGTTAATTCGCAGGCCTATCATATGTTTATTAAACATTTGCTTATTTGGTAGTAGTAGAAACAGTTTAACAACCGTGTGGACCCGCGAGAAAATAATCGATAAACCCATTGTAACAAATGAAATTGTGTCAATCGCTTTACGTAAATGTTTATTATTATAGACGCAGATCTAAATACGAAATACACACTTGAAATGGATGATATTTTAGTTGTATACTTGAGCTTTTCACATTATGATTTATTTTCGGTTATGGACACGTGTATGCTATTTGCAAAGAATACGAAAAGACTTACCTGTACACGTTTTCGCCAACACGTACACGCCAACACGTGCACGCCGACTTGTTAACATACACGCCAACATACACGCCAACACAAACACGTACACGCCAACACAAATCTTTAGTTCTGTTCTGATAGGCTGCCTCTTCCGCCTCTGTTGCAAGCGGCTCTAGGTAGTTCCGCTTGTCTGCTGTAATACTTCGCTTTACGCTCCTATTTGCTTCGGTGTACTCTTCTTGTGCTTTAACTTTTCCGGCTCGTGTTCTGCTGTTGTTGACACTTGCCTTCTTTGCTCTTCTTTCCGTAACTTTCTGGAGCGTCTCTGCTGATATCCACTCCTTGTGGGTGTAAGACTTTGAGCCGAGTGTCGTGAAGATCACGAGTTTGTTGTTTTAAGACTACTCCGTTGTTATTGTTTTCTAATCTTGCCGGAGTTTAGGTTCTGTTTCCGGAGTATATTTGTTATATTACCGGTGTTTTTTCCCGCCTAGAATGATATTCATGTAATTAGCATGCTTTTCTTGAGTTTTCGATGTATAAATACGAGGATATATGTTGTTCAAGTTTAGATAGGATTTGATAGTTTTTTGGAATTGTACGAATTTTTATTTATGTATTTAGGCAATATAACATCACCAAATTTAATGGAAATAATTACTATTAGTGTATTAATAAAAGGAAATCGTAAAATTAGAAAGTGTTGTGTTTCTCTTGGGGTTTAAAATTAAAATATTCGATGTGGCAATAAGGTAAAAAATTCAGTCTAATTAAACGGTTGCGTCTATCCAAATGATCAGTTTGCCACATTGTTTGGTGCCGGAACCCGGGAAACGAGGAATAAGTTTATGGATTTATATGGAATTATTGGGCTAAAATCAGGTATGACATTTTGCTTATAAGTAAAGAAGCGGTCATGTGTGCTTCGTGAAATGTGTTTTTTAAAAGCGTAAATTAAGTAACTATGAAAATTGTGTAACTACCGTCTTATGCTATGGAATTATATATTCTGAAAAGTGTTCACGTTAATATTTTTTTTGCGGTGCGCTAGTCTTCGTTTAATATATATGTGTGAACAATGAGTTTTGTATGTTACCAGTGTTAACATGTTTATGGAGAAACATATGATTGTTCTGCATATTGTTTTAAACTTGCTAACTTATTAGCATACACATAATATGTTACTTATTATGTTCCTACTATGGTCATAATGAATTTGTATAAGTTTTTTTGTACTTTGTTGATTGTTATTGTATAAAATAAACACATTTCATGGCGGGGAGTGTTAAAATCATTAATGTGATTTAATTTTAAATATTAAATTGTTTAAAGGCGCGTCATTGTATGACGCCGTCAAGTACAATATTTTTCCGCGACGTCGCACGTTTACGTTTCACCGTTTGACGTCATACATTTTTAAAAGAAACATCATTTGCGAGGTCCGTTAAATGGGGAACACCATATTCGGTATTTATAATATGTATTTTCAATGAATTTATGCTTTTTAATCAATATTGTATAAGATATTAAGATGTAGCTAACTTAAATAATTATTAAGAATTTCGATATTTATTGAAAATGTTTCAAATTGTCATTTTATGAAACCTTTTATTCTTAAATGAGTTTATGCTATTATATTATACTTTGAATAGCATATCTGTTGTACTATAATCTTATTATTCATTTTATTTGTATTGTTACTTTAATTATTGTAGAGAATCGTCAATAGTAGTCGTCAATCGTAGTCGTCATTGTTAGTCGCCAATGCTTGTCGTCAATGTTAGTCGTCGATGCTTGTCGTCATGTTAGTCGTCAATCCTTATCGTCATTATAGTTGAAGGAAATAAAAGCAGAAAAAGAGACGCATTTTTGATTACTTAATTATCCTACGGCGTCCTCGTAACACCCCACAACCACTATATTAAGTTTACAAAGATGCTTTCGTACTACAAATTGCACAAAAAGCATTTTATTTCTCAGCACTCTTTTTATATTTGTATACTATTTGTTAAGTTTTGCGATCAACACATTTAAATTTCAAAGACAATGAATGAAACTTGAAAATGCAAAGCCAAAGGTTCTTCAAAAGCCAGCCAAAGAAATATCAAAATGGTAGCCACAGATTCTTCAAAATGCAATTGAAACAGATGTTAAAATGTCATCAAAAGAAACCTCAAAATGACAGCCAAAAAAGGGACTTGTAAATTCCATCAACAGAAACTTCAAAATGCAATACAAAGAAACTTCAAAAGGCCATCCCAAGAAACTTCGAATAACAGCCAAAGAAACTTCAAAATGCCATCCAAAGAAACTTTAGAATGCTATCCAAAGCTGCAACTTTAAAATGACTGCCGAAGTAACTTCCAAATGACAGCAAAGAAACTCCAAAATGACAGCCAATGAAACTTCAAAATGACAGTGAAAGAAACTTCAATATGACATCCTAAGAAACTTCAAAATGACATCAAAGGAAACTTCAAAATGCCATTCAAAGAAACTTCAAAATTGCAGCAAACAAAATATTTCAAAATGCAATCCAAAGAAACTTCAAAATGAGAGCCAAAGTAATTTTAAAATTCCATCAACAGAAGCTTAAAAATGACCATCAAATAATCTTAAATTCCTGCCAAATATCCTAAAAAGATCTTCCAAATACTAATCAAAGAAACTAAAATGCCATCCAATGAAACTTTTTATTTATTCATAAAAACATTCAATATTAATAATAGTTGTCACCTCCATTACAATATGTCTGACTTCATTTAACGAAATCAGTAATTTTGTGAATACATAAGGATGGGAATATGTTATGATGAGGATCAAAGCATATCAAAAATATTCTAAAGGCATTCTGAATTAAGAAAACCAAAGAAATCATTTTATCTAATAATGTTATAAGGATGGGGGTCTTATCTAAATTCTTTTCACCCATCTAAGGCAGGAGCCCGTCTTTTGCAGGGAGTTAATTTATTGCCTAACAAGCCTGACTGAGATTACATAAGACGGAATTCTCCCGACAATTCAACAAAACAGTCGGGGAGCCAAAAAGCAAAAACAAATTCAACCATGTGTACCTCTGTTTCCGTCTTATATTTCACGCCACTCGTCCGTTTGCGCCATCTAAATAAATAGCGAAATTCCCCCATTAAGCAACCTTTGTAGGTACCCCACACACCATTACCCAGAGAAATGAAGACACTATGCTTGAAACTGTAATCTTTTTAGCGGTACTTTCAATTATAATTGTGTCTTTTTCTGAGAAAACTGGGCTTAATGCATGTGCGTAAAGTGTCTTCCCAGATTAGCCTGTGCAGTCCGCACAGGCTAATTAGGGACGACACTTTTCGCTTTTATTGTATTTTTAGTTTCAAGGAAGTCCCTCCTTACCGAAAATCAAGTTAAGGCGGAAAGTGTCGTCCCTGATTAGCCTGTGCGGACTGCACAGGCTAATCTGGGACGACACTTTACGCACATGCATTATGCCCAGTTTTGTCAGAACACGACACAATTGCTAACACAACTTATTCAGATTAATTTACGTTTTGGTGAATCTTTTGAATCAAATATGAGTCGTGTTCTGACAAAACTGGGAATAATGCATGTGCGTAAAGTGTCGTCCCAGATTAGCCTGTGCAGTTCGCACAGGCTAATCAGGGACGACACTTTCCGCCTAAACTTGAACTATGAGAATTGAGCTTGATGTCAAAAACCATGATCTTACGCAAAAATGACGTGTTTTGACAAGGTTGCCAATTTGTTGGCCAATAATAATGGCCAGGAATGGACATTGGGAAAGCAGACTGATGACTTTGTCAGCTAACGGATGATTTAGTTGTCTCCCATAATGTGTTTCTAAGGTTTGTTCCTATAATTTGTTAACAATTTGTTTTTATCCATTAGCCATTATCTTACTACAAAAATAGTGATTTATTGAATCATGTTCTGACAAAACTGGGCTTAATGCATGTGCGTAAAGTGTCGTCCCAGATTAGCCTGTGCAGTCCGCACAGGCTAATCAGGGACGACACTTTCCGCTTTTATGGTATTTTTAGTTTCAAGGAAGTCCCTCCTTACCGAAAATCAAGTTTAGGCGGAAAGTGTCGTCCCTGATTAGCCTGTTCGGACTGCACAGGCTAATCTGGGACGACTCTTTACGCACATGCATTAAGCCCAATTATCTCAGAACACGACTCTATTGAACCGAAGCAGAGCCAAGACCTGCCATAGTTTGTATTTTTTAGTCATATCTCGGCAGTGCATGAGTTTAAATGATAATCCTTTCCTCGGCTATATGTAAAGGATGTACGAAGTTTACCAGTTGTGTACCTGGGTACCATTTTACTAAGCAACTTATGCAAGTCTTAGACTTACACACATATTTTAAAATAATTGAATTTCATTTATTTCAGATTGATGCAAATTAATTTTTACTTGCGATGTAACATTATATTATGAATTTCATTAAAACATACCATATTTCAATGTAGCAAGAATTTGAAGGAACTATACTGCGTTAGTCTACGAATTGCGTAAGTAGCTTAGTAAAATGGTACCCCGGTGCACAACATTGGTCAGTACATACGATAGGACGTAGGCTATATTGCACAGACAAGTGCAAAGCTTAACCCTTTACCACTATAATTTTGACACATTGGTAGCCCCTTAGAAAGTTAAATTTGATGTAAAACCTTTCTTACTAGATTCAAGTTTTAAAGGCTTCATTTCCAACCCTTAGATACTGATAAGCACCAAACAGCATAAAACTTGAACAGACTGCGAGTTTACTGCAGACTGTTCTGGTTTTACGATATGCTGTTTACACATAGCCATTTTCACTTTGCTTCTGAGTGGGAAAGGGTTAATGCCTCCCAAGCCATGGATCGCCTCTATAATATCTTTTAGTCGAAATCCATAAATATACTTTTGATTCTTCATAGTTCTGTCTATGTGTTTATTTTCTCAAATTACTTGTTCAAAATTGGCCTTAAAATAACCGACATAAGATCAGTTTAACTAAGCAGTGTTGTATTGACACTTGGCTATGGAGCTGATTAACTGCGAGTGTAATTAATCCAATAAGCATTATTGAAAAGTTAAATTCGTCAAATGATATTAACACAATCATGTCAAAAGCCCTTTGTCGGGCCCTTAAATAACAAGGCTAATACAGAACATAATGCAAGCATTAATTTAAAATGAATGTGGTCCAGTAGTCCTTAAGTTATGGTGAATACCAGTACCTTAAGTCAGTATAGTTTATATAAAACTAAGCTTATGACGGGTGAAAAAGCAGGGGCTTGTGAACTACATACAATTGTTTATACTGGTTCAACAAATGAGCTTCATTCTGTGGATACTGGGCTTAATGCATGTGCCTAAAGTGACGTCAGAGCAGTCCACACAGGCTTATCAGGGAAAACATCCGCCTACACTGGATGTTTCGTTTAAAAGAGACCTCAGTAAAACAAGAAATTTCATAAAAGCGGAAAAAGTGTGTTCCTAGATAAGCCAGTGTATTAAGCCCCATTTTCCAGGATCGTGGCTCAATTAGTCTTGTTAACTAGTTTATAACCCTATCATGATGATGTTCAGACACTCACAATACCATTTCATTTAATTTGCATTAACTGTTCATGAACAACAGCCAATTCATAAAAAAATTTCGGAGGAAATTCTTAGATGAACTAAAGAGAAAAAAAAAAACAACAACAAGAAATGAAAGATGTTTCTCTGTCAGGGATTCAAACCCGAGTCATATGGTTTGAATTGTTGATGCCTTTACCATTTGGCTATTCCCACTTGAACATTATTATGCGACAGTTTACTTATGCATGTGATCTATATGTCATCAGCAATTTCAGTACATTGTAGATATTTCAAAGTTTTTTTTGTACAAAGGCTTTACAATTCTCAATGTCAAATTTATTCATGTTCAACAACAAAATTGTATTTTAACACACATTTTTATGTCCATCATATTATTCCTCTTTGTATATACATGACAATACATGTATATACACGATTCTTTTGTTAATTAAATTTGTGCAAACATTCATTACTGTTTTATTCTTTACTCTATAAACAAGTTCGTTTGCAGGTAATCATTTAACTAACAAGTTAAATGTTGTAGCTGAGTTAATTCTGACACTGTGGACACTAAATGACACCTGCAATCTGGGAAAACAGAGTTTACTGTGGACACTAAATGACACCTGCAATCTGGGAAAACAGAGTTTACTGTGGACACTAAATGACACATGCAATCTGGGAAAACAGAGTTTACTGTGGACACTAAATGACACCTGCAATCTGGGAAAACAGAGTTTACTGTGGACACTAAATGGCACCTGCCATCTGGGAAAACAGAGTTTACTGTGAACACTAAATGACACCTGCAATCTGGGAAAACAGAGTTTACTGTGGACACTAAATGACACCTGCAATCTGGGAAAACAGAGTTTACTGTGGACACTAAATGACACCTGCAATCTGGGAAAACATAGTTTACTGTGGACACTAAATGACTACTGCAATTTGGGAAAACAGAGTTTACTGTGGACACTAAATGACACCTGCAATCTGGGAAAACAGAGTTTACTGCATGTTTGTAAAGTACGTACTCTCAGATTAGCCTGTGCAGTCCATACAGGCTAATCAGGGACAACACCCTCTGCTTAGACTTAATTTTCAATTTCTTTAGAACTAAAAACTCCAATAAAGTGTAAAGAGTAGTCCTTGATTAGCCAGTATGGACTGCACAGGCTAATATGGGACGACACTATACACAAATGCATTAAAACCCATTTTCCCAAAGCGCTGCCCATATTTTTGCCTGTTTATTTGGTGTTTTTTGGCAGATTAAGACAGTGTCACCCTTTCCTTCAATGTTTACTTTCATAGACTGACATGTCAAACTGGGGCTAATACAAGGTTTACCATACACAGTGATTCAAAAAGATAAAGCAATCTCTCAAAACGGTTTCTAAATCACTCTTTTGTATGCACTCTGTTGGATATCACACCAAACAGGGCTGCTTAACTTATTTAATCAAGATTCAGACAGATTTAAACCATTTTAATTGACAAATCCTGACATAATGTCACAATCAGGTGCACCCAGTCAATTGATTAAATGTGTTTCTGTGACATAAACACCCCATCATTTTCACACATTAAAACTTGCATTAATCAAAGATTTTAGTTCTGCTTCTGGCCTGTGCACTACTATAGGTAGATTTAAATAACATTGACAACCAATAAGGTAGAAAGGTGCTTAACTGTGCAGCTACATGCTGTGTGTTGTGACCTATGTTGGAAGTACGTCAGAAATATTGTACTTACTTCCGCAAAATATTTACATAAAAAAGTGATGTTTTTATTATGTATCATCAGAACCTTTAGTTGGTAAAGATTTATCTCTTTGCTTTTAACATTAAAACACATTCCCAGGGAATTTTCCTAACAGATCTATCTTTTATCACTTTCAACAGAAAAAGGGGGCGTCGCAAATTCTTTGTGTGTTTGGTATTTTGTTATAAATGTGTTTATGTTATGCTATATCTTTTTCAACCGCAAACAATAGCTCAACTGATAGTCTGTTTATTCTTGCCATCAAAACCAGCTGTTTAAGACGATTGGCACTTCAGTAAGACGGACAATGACTTGGCAATTCCGTAATTGTTTACGATAGCTTACCAAATACACACCTAACCACCACTGAGGTATTATGATCAACCGCAATTGACTGTCTGTAAACAATCGAAATTAACCCCGAATTGTTTTACTAACATTGTTGAATATAATTATACAATCAAATTAGCACAAATTACTATCATACATATTTATAAATGACTATCATACCAAAAGACCCCATTGGTTTGATCATTTCTCTGGGCGCTCATGGGGGTAAATTTGTTCATTTTTTCGTCCACATTGGTTCCAAAAGATTGTAATCAAATATGTGCATAAAGTGTGCAAATGGAATTTGTTAGCAGACATATGGGCTTTGAAAACAGGTTGGAAAACATTTCTAACTCAGTTTTCTATTACAACAGATCATAGGGTCAATGATTGATCTGAAATATTTTGCGTGACTGGTAACTGGAGACCAGTGTATAATTTCAAAACAGTAAATCATAATTTGTCATTGGCTTTCATTTTTTAAATACCCCCCCCCCCCCCCCCATCTGTTTAATCATTATGGTTATAATCTTGAATGTTAAAGACGAAGCAATTTAAACTTATGGAAAATAAAGCATATCTAAATTGTTTTCTATAATTTACCACTGTGTACTTGACATAAAACAGTTAACTGTTACTAAATAACACTTTTATAAGTCTAAAAAATAAATTTTAAGACGCAAGGGCAGGGCTCAACATTAACCTAAAAAACAACTTGCCCTGCCGGGAAAATCTACTTGCACTCAGAACGTAAAGCCTATTGCCCAAACATGAACAAGGGCTGTTTGTAAAACATGCATGCCCCCCATATGGGCTGTCAGTTGTAGTGGCAGCCATTGTGTGAATACGTTTTTTGTCACTGTGACCTTGACCTTTGACCTAGTGACCTGAAAATAAATAGGGGGTCATCTGCGTTCTTGAGTTATTTTCCGGAAACCATCTAATGGACGGACCGCCGACTGACGGACGGACCGACCGACATGTGCAAAACATTATACCCCCTCTTCTTCGAAGGGGGGCATAAATATCACATTAACTGTGAACCTCATATTTTTAATACAGATCAAAATGATACACCACAAACCTTTTTTTATTTTTGCACATTTAACAAAATGATTACAGCAATTAAAGTCTAATTAAAGTCAAAATAACTGGTCTTTGTTCATTTTGCACTTGCCCGGTAGGACAAATAGATTATAAAATAACTTGCCCGGACCCAACCTTAACTTGCCAGGGGCAATAGTACGACTGTTAATGTTGAGCCCTGAAGGGTCATAACTCCACTATTCTTGCAGTGGGTTTGCAGACTGACAAAGTTTTTTAGTCTTTTTTACCACAAGCTTTTTATATACTTACACTAGGTAAGTTTAAATTGTGTGAAAACAGTTGGAAAAAGCACAGGATGATAGAGGAAGTTTAAACATTAGTTAAAATAAAGGGACACAACTCTACAATGTCTTGGGTAATTTGGCTGATTAAGGAACAGTTTTTGTGTACAGACGGACTATTCAAATGCTCCAATAAAGGTGTAATTTGTCAAATTAAGATTGAACATTCAAAACAGTCATTGAGGGCTGTCTATGAACTTTTGTATCCAGAACATGAATTTGAAATATATCATTTATTTAAAAGTTTGAAAATAAAATTGAGATGATCCTTTAAAGGGACCTTTTCACGTATTGGTGAATTGACAAAATAAAATAAAAATGTTATAGATTCACAATTTTTTGTTGTAGTTTTAATATTTCTGAGGAAACAGTAATACTTAACATATACCATGCTCTAAAATATCCATTATATGCATCTTTGACGGTTTAAAAACCTGAAAATTATAAAGCGTTGCAACGCCAAATGATTGAATAATTTGGAGAGTTCTGTTGTTGTTATATTTTTGACACTATGAGGATTGCTTATACAAAGTATACAATACATCGCTAATTGTATGAGCACGGGTGGCTCGAGTGGTCTAAGCGATAGACTTTAACTCTAGGGCTCAGTGGTTTGAACCTAGTTGAGGGTTACTTTTTTTCGTTCTTTAATTTTATTCTTGTTCTTTTACTAGAGCTTTTAGATTTAATATTTACATTGTTAAGCATTTAATGACAAACTCCAATACATTTCTAAAATCTGTGAAAAGGTCCCTTTAATGAAAACTTATTAGTGATTTGGCAAAGAACAATACTGTTTATAATTAAATATGTTTTTAAATGTAATGCACCAATTCCATCATTCAAGTACTGTATATTTTTATCAGACGAACAAGATATTGAAAAGCACAATAATAATAAAACAAACATAAAATAATATAAAATAACATTTTGAATTAATGCATTATTTTGTGAAATCTTTTAAAATCTTAATGATGATTTCTTTTTCTTGCAGCCACAAAGTATTTGCTGCACCTTACGTGTGTAGTTGTTCTTAAGTGCTTTAATCTTTAATGAGTACATACGTACAGCTAAAAATGTTCCTAATAAGAGCTTTTCTAATGTAAAACAAGGGCTGTTTGTAAAACATGCATGCCCCCAGATGGGCTGTCAGTTGATTCGCGTTATGGTAAAAATATACTTAATAACTTTGGAGTGCAATGCTTTACTCTCTAAAAACATGAACATCATTTATAAGAAGACACAATTCTCTGTAGTGGCACTTGCCATGACTTTACTTTAGAATGTTTCTTTGTGTATGTGGTAGGGAAAACATTGTTGTTTAACAGAAATTCACTCTTTTGTTTGAAGGTTGGAGACTACATGATACTTCAACAGATTGCGGGAAACCCCATCCACTGGTACAAAGCCGGTAAATAGATGGCCGTTAAACAGTGAACGTTGATGTGCGTCGAGTTCTTTCTTGCATAACGCATGACCTATCTTTTGTATTGTTTAAATCATTGCGGTTTGGAATTCTCTTCAAGAAAATATATTGTTATCGGGGTCTATGCGCAAAATTTTGACTTTTTTGTTGTTAAAGTTATTGCTTTTACATTGAATTTGTGTAGGAAATATTTTAGTATATTGCGACCTTAAATCTTTACTTCACTCGCTACGAATTTTCTTAGCGGGAGCTGAAATTTCGTAATCGTGTTAAAATTAGCGAATGAAGTCGAGATATAGAGCAAATATTAATACGAAATAAACGCTAATCACTTTCTTGCTGATTTTGCTGGAAAGTGAGCGGCATTTAAAAATTATTAAAATAATAAAGTATTTACAACGGCGAAAGATATATATCTCGGCAAGCACGTCGCCATCTTGATTATCGCGGTATTACCCCTCTGTGTAAAAGGCAATACTGTAATGTTTGATGCAGAATTCTTCATGCCCTAAATTGGTTCCGTTGAAAAGAACGTTGATATTATTCATTATTGTTGTAAACTTCAGTATAATAATGTCGGGGAAAAAACAACAACATTATATTACAGGTTAATTTATTTAATGAAAATTCAATAAGAACACTGTAAATAAAAAAAATGCTGCTGCTACTTATGATTAACACAATATTTTTTTACATTGGTAGGTATTAATTTAAAAAAGAAATCTAAAATAAGCACAAGTTTATGTTTAGCAGCATTTATACTTAGTCAGGTGTATATACTTGACATGAATTCAATTAAAAGCATTGGCACTGTAGGGCCTTTCTGGATAGCGGACATTTGGACTTCACTTCCACGCAGTTGCCCCCTCTTTTTCCAAGCTCCTTGCATCGGTCAGTGCAGGATTTCCATAACCAACCCGTGGCCCCACTGCTCCATTTGGAACATCGTGACCAGGCTTCGAAGCATTCGCCTGAAATCAATGTACACAGTGCACTATTGTTGGGCATTTGATTACTGCATTTCCTGGGTCGCTTTTTAATAAAAACTGTTCCGAAAGAACACATGTTATTTTGTATATGATGTCACACAATTCTACGATGTTCAATGATTAGATGGCATGGACTGGATAATGAATAAAAAATCAGTTAATTGGGAAATAAGCAGTTGTATAAAAATGACTGTGTATGCGTTAAATATATGTTTCACTACATTACACAATACATTCACGCTACACAATACGGTCAGTCAATTGTATTATTATAAGTGCATTAATAGAAACTAATACCTAATAAGACGACAACTTTTTTACAAACATAATTTTCAATGAATAATGAATAATAATAATAATTATACAATTTGCATTCACCAACGTTGAGAGTGTACGAGTGTCTCGAAACAAATACTGTAAGATCATTATAACCCGTGGGTCATTAATTTTCGTTGATTACATGGTTGACGGTCCACCAATTAAACACAAACACATCTTAAAATAACAAATCTAAAACACGAAAGTTTGTGCGAAATAAATGATTTTACAGTGTGTTTACAATGGAACTTACTAAACTGAGCTTCGGATTGCTTAAATAGCTGGCAAGCGAGGAGAACCGCTACTGCAACTTGTATGCTGACTCGAAGCATGGTGTACCTTGAAAATAACGCTTCATGTTAATCCTTATGTTGTATTAAAATCTATTGCTTCTGTTATATATCTAACAAACATAATGTCGAAAACGTGTGCATTTGGTGCATTATGCATATTGAGTTGAAACAAATACAGTAAATTGTATTTTTAATGTGCATACCGCGCACATATATGTTATATAGCTTGCAAGAAAATCGAAGGAATTCGAATTTGATATTGTTCACATTATGAAATAAAGTACAACGAACGAGCTAGAAGAACCGAATTAAAAGATACCAAAAACAACTAAAACCAATCATTCGACGCACAATGGTTTATTAATTGCCATATCAGATCACACAATCTTGTAAGATCGGTATACAAATAATACCCAAGTATAACAAATGTTATAATGGTTTTCGTGATGTACCTCAACTAAAGTTGAAAGAGCTTTTCCTATCAGACTTTTTTTATTGGTGTCCACTTTATTATTGTGTTTTTATTTAAGCCGATTATTTGAGAACAATAAAGAAATGTATCATCTTGATACTATACTTGCCCGCTCGTGTTTGAGAAAAAATGTACCATTTATTTAGTTATTTAATTAAATAGAAATCGAACAAGCAAGACGTTTGAGTAAAGAAAAATTCACAACCTTCCGTAGCTTATAATTAAATATAAACTTGTGTTAAAACAATATTTCGACAAAATAAATGAATCCTCCTTTACAGGAGGCGTCTTATGAAATGAGAACTTATTCAAACACGCTGCTTTGAAATTTTCAAAGAAAAAGTAAAATATGTATCTCGACTTATTTTAGCAGTATGCGAATTATGATTAACTTCGATAAACTATGTATCATATTTTTATTTTAGCAATAAACAACAAATTTACTTACTTTGAATGTTCTTCAACTTTATCCTGTCTTATGTATGTGTACACGCTTTGCATTTATACGTTATAGACAAGGACACATAATAAGCACACGTTGTAGCATTGGTTAGATTTTTACATTTTTGTATCCAATCAGCACATGCGAATATTAATTATACAATCCAAAACCGATCCAAACCAGTTTCTAGATAAAATTAAAAACACCACACAGTTGTATAACCAACATATTTTGCACGTTCAGGATGTGCGTGACTTATTGGCCTAATAAACAAGATGAGTCACACAAACGGCATGAATAACATCCGCTTCGCGGCGCATTTTACATAATCCAGTTTATTTTTCAGGACTAATAATGTACGTTGTTTATTTTATTACGAAATCCGCGTTGGTATTTTATCTCATTATAGTTTATAACAAAGAGTATTTCACATATTTATTTGTTTTGCTTCATTGCCAGCAGAGAATGCATTCTCGATATACGGAATACTATGTCAACTTTGAACGAACTGTATCTGTCAACAACATTTAAATAGGTTGTATATGACTACCGCGACTTGTCGTCATTCTTTACCTACAACACTGAAATAGCTAGATCGTAAAATCCTGAAGTTTGTTGAGCATTTTGTTGTGGTAATTGTACGTGTATATATATAACGACACGATGAGAAACAGAAGCTCAGGAATCCCAACTAGGTTTATTCAATTTATTGGTTGAAAAAGGCTGTTCTAATACCCTTCATTATCATCATGCATAATCATACATATGTATACTTACACATTCGAAATGCAAGTAGATTACGCGCTAAACATTAATAATAAATGTCATTGATGATCCCCACTCATGTTTTAATTGTCGATCTGGTTCCATCAAGAGATAGTATGTATTCAACGGATCATAATACACGTGCTGCGGCACATATGTCAATCTCTAATATTTATAATACATGCAATTCGAATAGAAATAACAACGTGTGTTAAAGTGACAGTCCATAGCTATATATATGGACAGAATCGTAAGAAAACGTGTTTTTTATGAGGATATCACTGAAAATCCGGTTGAAATCGGTTGAAAACAAACAATATAGCGATTTTTATTTCGGGGTCGAGTACGGTTTAGTACGAAAACGACCTAATTAATATTCATGATTCGACACGTTAATCAAACCTAAACAAACAAAATTACGGATAAGGGCGAATTTAGCGGAGAGAAGGTAGAACAAATGCAAATACATCTGTTACACCGAAACTGAGTTGAAACGCTACGTTTTTGCTAAATATATGTATTTATCTTCCATATGCTAATAATGTTTAGCGAAAGCTAAATACAGATATAATTTGCATAACTCGCGACGCTGCAATGATTTTCGACCATTGCATGTATTTATGATCATTTATATATTATTTATCGATTCAATACCGATTTTTACCAGGTTTTTGATGTCAACCTCGATACAAAATATATTTCAATGAATTTATGTAAAGTTTATTTCTCGCTATACGATTTATATGCAAAACAACGATGGACTGTCACTTTAAAGTCTATCGGAAATACGCATAAGTATCGTCATAATAGTTAAGAAGCCTAAAACTACTTTTCGTATTGCTGTCGAAACCTCCATCGTGTACGTTTAACATGAGACGAATTCGGGTCGCTTTTGCGATTGTAAACGACTGCATATAGATACATCAATAAAAATTGATACTTTAAAGATTGGAATAAGTATGTAACTTATTCACGAAGGAGAGTAAGAGATTGTTGCAGATTGTAAATCCTTTGCCAATGGTTCAAGACGGATAAAACGTTTCATTTAACGTTTTGTGAATTAACCCGCTGGTCGGAAGAAAAATGCGTTACGCATTGCAATAAATGGGGCTACGTTTACATTTTATTACAGTTTAACTATTTAATGGTTTAAATTTTATCACAGTTTACATATTTAATGGTTTCAAAGGTAAAATGCATTAAATATTGTTCATGTGTTTTGTGGATTTCCAAATCACATTAGAGAACATTGTTGCATATTGATATATCCTGTACCGGATTACTCAAAGATCTATCTGTAAGCAAATTCTTGTTATCGCAAGTTCTCGTCGACCCTCGCGGCTCGCGAAATTTAAGCCACTTGATAAACCAGGTCGTCGGTTCATAACTAATGGCGGTCAATAAAAAAACACAACATGTTAGCATTATGTGAACGTATTTTCATCAGGTACCAGTTCATGTTTTTGTTAAATATTTTTATCTTTGATTATGGCGGTAAAATCAATTTGTATCTTCATAATTTTTAGATTAAAAACACGGAATACATTAGGTCATTTTTCCATTTAACATCTTTTATCAAGTGTCATCATATCTTGATAATATTTTTAGACATGTACAAGCATGTGTTGCAACATGCATACCAAATAACGCTATATAATCCGAACAGGGGACAGCGTCGCCATATCTCAATTCTCTAATAGACCGGAATTCCATGCACACTAGTAACTTGTGGTAGCTTTATAATTCCGTTAATGGCGTTTTAAAAACAATTGGCAGTCTATCGTTTTATGTAAGAATAGCATTTATTTATAAATAGTAAGTACTTTTTTATGTTTAAAGTGACATCAGCCTTCTAAACAAGTTTCGTTTTACACTATAAACACTATTTATGTCGGCTTTGGTTAAGTTAATTTCTGTTCATTAACTGAAACATACAAATTTTTGGAGATCTGTGAACTACTATTATAGAGCAAATCAGTTCTAGTAAAGATGCCTTAACAAGTATTCGATGATTTTAATATTTTTATTATATTTTGCATACTGGGTAAAGATAAAGAAAGAAAAACAACACTAAACATATATAACATGTATTATTGTATTATACAATAAGCAAGCGAAAGAGTAATGTGTATGTGGCTGACCAATAATACTTTATGTAGCCCTATGGTGTAGTTTAAGATATCAACCGTACGGCCAGATATCGCTTATGATTTTCATGCAACTGTATTAGTATCTTTTGAATGCCTACTGAATAAGCTGCCGATAGAACAATGAAGCTCAATCTTTGGAGTCCGGTTTTTGTGTCAAATCTGACAAATGCATGATGCATGACGCAAAAACACGAGCTGAACATACAATTTGTTTATTTAAATTCGAAACTTGTTCGACGATGTACTCCTAACACTTTTCAACGAAGAACATCGTAATTTTCATGTTGTGTTTGCAATGTTATGTATTTTTGCATGCGCAATGATAAAGTCATCACAAATTGTTTTAAGATTAAGCGAGCATGGAGTTTTCAGTGTGAGCTATTATGATCACCCGTTGTCTGGCGTCAATCATCGTCCGTCGTGCGGTGTACGACGTGCTTTGTTAATTGCACCAATCTATAGGCCACAGTTTTGATCCAATCTTGATTAAGCTCGGTGAGAATGATCATCTTGATAATATCTAAGCGATTTTTAATCTGGCTCACATCTGTCCAAAAAGTAGGTCACAAGATTAAATTTTGAAGTAAAATTGTAACCTCTACAGATGACACACCCATCAAGAATTTAAATATTGACTATATCTAGATCGAATATAAATCTTAGCTATGTCCGTCAAAAACTAGGTCACAAAGTTAAATGTTAGGTAAACAGTGTTTTCATTCTAGAGGCACCATGTATGAAGCCATCTCTATGAAGCGTTGTCGGATTGCTTATCCTAACAATGTTTAGGCCGTGTTCGAATCTCGGCCATGTGCGTCTAAAACCTACGTTACCAGATGTTTTTTTAGCTCATCTACTTTTTGACAAAAATATATGAGCTATTGTCATCACCTTGGCGTCGGCGTCGTCGTCTGCGTCGCCGTTGGCGTCCGGTTAAGTTTTGTGTTTAGGTCCACTTTTCTCATAAAGTATCAAAGCTATTGCATTCAAACATGGTACACTTACTAACTATCAAGAGAGGACTGGACAGGCAAAGTTAAATAACTCTGGCGTGCATTTTGACAGAATTATGTGCCCTTTTTATACTTAGAAAATTGAAAATTTGGTTAAGTTTTGTGTTTTGTTCCACTTTACTCCTAAAGTATCATAGATATTGCTTTCATACTTGGAACACTCGCAAACTATCATAAGGGGACAGTACAGGACAAGTTGCATAACTCTGGTTGTTATTTTGACGGAATTATGGCCCTTTTTAGACTTAGTAACTTTGAATATATGGTTAAATTTTGTGTTTAGATCCACTTTACTTCTAAAGTATCAAGGCTATTGCTTTCAAACTTCAAATACTTTCATGCTATCATGAGGGTACTGTACCTGGCAAGTTGAATTTACCTTGACCTTTGAATGACCTTGATTATCAAGGTCAAATTATTAAATTTTGCTAAAATTGCTATAACTCCTTTATTTATTATTAGATTTGATTGATACTTTGACAAAACAACTCTTACCTGACATACCACAATAGACTCCACCGTAACCATCCCCCACGCCCCACCCCAGAATCCCCCCTCCTCCCGAGATTATTTTTCCTTTTTTTGAAAGAACATCTAATAAATTACCACACCCTCGCACTATACCCCCGACCCCCCCGTCCCGAACCCCCCCCCCCCCAAAAAAAAAAAAAAATGTTTTTTTTTTTTTGAAACATGGTTAAAAAAACGCAAATATTTATTTTTATTATTTTATTTTTTAAATACCGTCCAACCATCCCAACCAAGAATCCCCCCCTCCAATAAAAAAACATACTTTTTTTGCATTGTTTTTTCTTATTTTTGGAAGATAATGTAATAAATGACCACACACCCACACTATACACCCCTCTCCACCCCACCCCTCCCTCCTTTGTGATTGAAGTATTGAGAAAGATCCCTTCACCTTTAAGAAAAATAGATGAGCGGTCTGCACCCGCAAGGCGTTGCTCTTGTTTAGATTTTTTCATTCCAGAGGTATATTGTATGATATAATGTTGATGAAACTTGATTATAATGTTTACCTTTATAATATAAAAGCCGTGCTCGAATCTGGGTCATTTGTGTCAAAAAATATGTCACTAGGTCGAATGTTAGAAAAAAATGACTATCATTCTATAAACAAAATGTAGGCCGAGTTAAAATCTGGATCTCTTTTAAAAAAGTCACCAAAACAAATATAAGAAAAGCTATACTACATACCTAAAAGCAATATTGTTGACTGAATCTTGATGACACTTGTATAATTGTTTTAACTCAGGACTTCGTAACGTTATTATATCTTCCGTTGCATATAAGGACATGCGGCGTCTGGGTGTGGAACGGGATGTAATCGCCAAGGTTTAACTTAATGCTACTGTAAATGTCGTTCTTAAAATATTAGCACACGTGATGCATTGATTTTTTGCGTACTTTTATTAACAAAAGCAGTCTCTTACTCTGCTACATTTATATATGTTTTGTTATTTGAAGAAGGCCAATGTGATTATCAATTTTACCCGGCATGATCGTATTAAATCTACGACGTAACTATTTGATTTAACCAAGGTGGCTTTAACATCGTTCATGGTCATGTAATAAACAGTTGAAGGTAAATATGTGTTGCATGTGATTGTAAAAATCTAGCACTGACACTACAACCTAAACATTTACCGAAATGAAAAGAACAAGAACAAACACATTTTCAAACCTTATAGCCCCGATACTTTATTTAAGTCATCATCAATTAACGCAGATCACATTATTGTATGAACGAGCATCCTGCGGTTCTTCAGTAGCAGCGACATCTGTTGTCTACGCAGTGCCACCTCTTGTTGCAGGTTCGATCCGCGGTGTTACGGCAGTCGGTCTGTAACATGCATTCTGTGTTGGCTGAAATGTTTGATCACAACCCGAATAAACGATTGAGGAGAAATAATCGCATAACACTATGGCGTATACGCTTAATATATTTTTGTATCACGGCTTGTTTGCTGTCGGCTTTTTGTTTAAGTGAACATAATTATCACATGATATATCTACACAGTTGACGTTCAAAATCAATTACCATATACTTGTTTTTTAATTGGCATGGATGCAAGTTGGGGTAAAGTAGTAACCAGACCCATGGTGCAAAAGATCAACTATGGATCAGTAAACAGTTACTATGTCAAAAAATCTTGCTTTATGCTCCCAATGGCAATTTTCATTTTTGGCATTGTAGAGTAAATATAATATTATGTAATATAAAAAGTGCTGAATATACAGATTACACGGTTCCTTTAAATATGGACACTCTTCAAAAACGCTAATTTGAACGCATGTATAGATGAACGGAGTTTTCTGTGAACTGTGATTTCACTTAAAGTTTTTCAGATAAATAAAAGTTGAGACTTTATTTGAAACTGAAATTTTAATATAAAACTGAATGCTATGCCAACAAATTAATGCAGTCAGACATCAGCACTTTGAAAGTTGAGAATGTTTATAGTTCAGATCAAATTAGAAACAGGTAAATAATGTACATACAATAATATGTCCATTTTGTACTAATGGTGTAAAAGATTAAATACGTGTAAGATTTTACTGTCCCGAATACACAGAAGTTCGCCATCTACTGTTTGATAATGCTTGTAGTGTCACACATTCGATTTTTATCGATTTTTATAGTGATGTGGATAAATTAAGCTCCCTCTTGTCTGATGAAAGACTTGTAGTACATAAAACTGCTAAATCCTTCACAGCTATGATATAAACTAGAAGACATTGTTTGTCCCATTTTTAAAACTAAAGGACGTATGATGATTTCAGCTTTTTAAAAATGATGATTATTATCAGATGATGTACATGTATTCGCAAAAGTTTTATTTATTCATTTTTTATTTTACTATAATTACCATGATCATTTGAGTCGTGTTCTGAGAAAACTGGGCATAATGCATGTGCGTAAAGTGTCGTCCCAGATTAGCCTGTGCAGTCCGCACAGGCTAATCAGGGACGACACTTTCCGCCTAAACTTGATTTTCGGTAAGGAGAGACTTCCTTGAAACTAAAAAAACCATAAAAGCGGAAAGTGTCGTCCCTGATTAGCCTGTGCGGACTGCAAGGCTAATCTGGGACGACACTTTACGCACATGCATTAAGCCCAGTTTTGTCAGAACATGACTCATTTGATCATACTTTACGGAGATTTTCAAATATTATTTTTACACATGAAGCAAAGTCAGCAGTTTATAAATGGCTATAAAAAGTTTTCTTATATTATATAAGGGTATGCACAATAACTTGTTACATAATTTCGTTATTGCGGCATAAAAATATTTATAACTTAAATACTTAATATACATATTTGTCCATGATGTTGCTTGTTAGTTTATAAATTCGAATGTTAGGAAATGTAAGTTAAATTTTAAATACTCCAAGATATTGGATACTTACGTGCTTAAATAAATAATAGCACTAATATCAAATTTAAACTAAAGTTAAACATAAAATGGCCAATTAATACTGTGAGTCACTTTTTGTGATTTTGAAGATTTATTTGTTATCCCTTTGCATGCTGGGAAATTTGTCGTCTGCTAAAATGTCGTCTGCTGAAATTCTAAAATTAGCATTTTCTTTGATTTTTTTTCAAAGAATACTATCAGAATAGCAAACAGTTTGGATCCTGATGAGACGCCACGTTCTGTGGCGTCTCATCTGGATCCAAACTATTTGCAAAGTCCTTTAAAATTTGGTTCCCGCACTGAAAGAGTTATAAATGTATTCTCAACATGCATTTATGTATTTTAGTTTAAAGCGATTGAATAAAAACAAAAACCTTTAACATTTCCTTATATGTGTTACATTTTATAAGAATAGTATCGGTATTAAACAACGAGTAATCAGCATTATTGTGTGAAAAACTCACTTGAGCACGTGCAAATTTGGTTAACGCATTCCCTGTGAAAACCGTCTGCACAAGTCATGTGGGTGCATTCTGCATTTACGTTGTTGGTTGGGCAATCCTCCGCCATTTCCATCGTAACTGAAATAATAAAAAGAATACGCAGTTTTTTAAATTGCGAAAATGAATGGTACAAATACTAACTAACAAAAATATCAATGTTATATTACAAAAGTATTTCAAATAAATTTGCCAAGAGCGACAGCAATCAAGCAGGCAATGGTTTTCATGGTGGCGTTTGTTTTTGAATCCGACGAACCTTTTGTAAGACTGTTCTTTGATACATAAGGCAATACTTATATACTGATATTCAACGTCTCTGCGACACATGACTTTGTGCGAGTCTCAAATGTATTTATTCTATTTATGAAAAATCGTGAAAGCACTAAGTCACGTATCTTTGTATGATTCTAGATTTGTCATCTAAATAAGCGCTCACAGATTGATAGAACCCCTCTCATCATGTACTGAATGTCAAAATCATGCTTCTTACGTGGCTAAATATGGAATACGGTCATATTGACAGCATACATGTGCGTGTCTTAGTTTCTCTTCTCAATTTCATGTAAATTTAAACATATTTCTATTCAAATTTATAACGGTGAACTGATTATATATCGATGTAACATCACATTAGTTTTACGTATTTCAAAAGACACACACAGACATATACGCACGCAGGCACGGCATAGGGTGCTCCCATCCATAATGAAAAAAATAATAAAGGTATTTATTTACCACCAACCCACCATTTGATGATGTGCCATAATAAAACTCGGTAGCCAAAATATTTCCTAACTAGAAATGGCGCGGCAGAGGCCGACGCGTATCCCCACGCCGCATGTTTGACCCAGGGGCGCCCCAGGGTTGGTAATGGGGCAATGCATAGTTGAGATTGACCGTATTGTCATCAGAGAAGTTCAGTATCAATTAGAAGTGAATCGGTGTAGAAATAAAGAAGTTAAGTAAAAGGCAATTTTGGACGGGTGTGGCCTATGTGGGCGGGGCCCCCAGGGTTGGTATGCATAGTTGAGATTGATCGTATTGTCATAAGAAAAGTTCAGTATAAATTAGAAGTGAATCGGTGTAGAAATGAAGAAATTATAGTAAAAGGCAATGTTGGGTGGGAGTGGCCTATTTGGGCGGGGCGCCCCAGGGTTGGTAATGGGGCCATGCATAGTTGAGATTGACCTATTGTCATATGAGAAGTTCAGTATCAATTAGAAGTGAATCGGTGTAGAAATGAAGAAGTTATAGTAAAAGGCAATTTTGGGTGGGTGTGGCCTATGTGGGTGGGGCGCCTCAGGGTTGGTAATGGGGCCATGCATAGTTGAGATTGACCGCATTGTCATGCATAGTTGAGATTGACCGTATTGCCATAAGAGAATTTCAGTATCAATTTGAAGTGAATCGGTGTAGAAATGAAGAAATTATAGTAAAAGGCAATTTTTGGTGCGTGTGGTCTATACGGGCGGGGCGCCCCAGGGTTGGTAATGGGGCCATGCATATTGCGATTGACCGTATTGTCATAAGAGAGGTTCAGTATCAATTTGAAGTAAATCGATGCAGAAATGAAGGAGTTAATGTAAAATAACATAAAAAATGAGTGAAAATCTCTGACCCGACCCCGCCCCAACCCCCATAACTTTTGACCCAGGGGTCAGATCAAAACTCCAAATAGTGCAGGGTCGCACATATGCTCATAGCTACCATGGGTGTAAGTTTCAAGGTTCTAGTGCTTTTAGTGTAGGAGGAGATAGTTGCCAGGACGGACAGACAGACGGACGGACAGACGGACGGACGGCGGAGATAACCACAATATCCCCACGCTTTTCAAAAAGCGTGGGGATAATTAAATTAATATTTAGAACTCAACACGTTTTAGATTTCAAAAACAAGTTTTTTGTACCATATTCAGCGATTTTCTGACCAAATAAGCATTTTACAATTTGTGTTTTTGTGTCATATTACACAAGCAGATATCTTGGCTGTGAACATTGCTATTTGTTTAGTAAATTTGTTTTCCTTAAGCATCATAACTATGTGCACTTAACCACGTGTCATCTGTCAAAATAATGATTTTGTAAGTCAGTCCACATAGCAAAGTAGCTCACACAGTCAAAGAGAGTATGCACGATTTTGTCAAATATTCATGAATTTATATAAAATGTATAAAAACTTATTATACATATATTTCAATATAAATGAAAACAAGAAATGGCGCAGCAGAGGCCGGCGCGTATGCCCACGCTACATGTTTGACCCAGGGGCGCCCCAGGGTTGGTAATGGGACCATGCATAGTTGAGATTGACCGTATTGTCATAAGAGAAGTTCAGTATCAATTAGAAGTGAATCGGTGTAGAAATGAAGAAGTTAAGTAAAAGGCAATTTTGGACGGGTGTAACCTATGTGGGCGGGGCCCCCAGGGTTGGTATGCATAGTTGAGATTGACCTATTGTCATAAGAATAGTTCAGTATAAATTAGAAGTGAATCGGTGTAGAAATGAAGAAATTATAGTAAAAGGCAATTTTGGGTGGGAATGGCCTATTTGGGCGGGGCGCCCCAGGGTTGGTAATGGGGCCATGCATAGTTGAGATTGACCTATTGTCATATGAGAAGTTCAGTATCAATTATAAGTGAATCGGTGTAGAAATGAAGAAGTTATAGTAAAAGGCAATTTTGGGTGGGTGTAGCCTATGTGGGTGGGGCGCCTTAGGGTTGGTAATGGGGCCATGCATTGTTGAGATTGACCGCATTGTCATGCATAGTTGAGATTGACCGTATTGTCATAAGAGAATTTCAGTATCAATTTGAAGTGAATCGGTGTAGAAATGAAGAAATTATAGTAAAAGGCAATTTTGGGTGCGTGTGGTCTATACGGGCGGGGCGCCCCAGGGTTGGTAATGGGGCCATGCATAGTTGAGATTGACCGTATTGTCATAAGACAGGTTCAGTATCAATTTGAAGTAAATCGATGCAGAAATGAAGGAGTTAATGTAAAATAACATAAAAAATGAGTGAAAATCTCTGACCCGACCCCGCCCCAACCCCCATAACTTTTGACCCAGGGGTCAGATCAAAACTCCAAATAGTGCAGGGTCGCACATATGCTCATAGCTACCATGGGTGTAAGTTTCAAGGTTCTAGTGCTTATAGTGTAGGAGGAGATAGTGGCCAGAACGGACAGACAGACGGACGGACATACGGACGTCGGAGATAACCACAATATCCCCACGCTTTTCAAAAAGCGTGGGGATAATTAAATTAATATTTAGAACTCAACACGTTTTAGATTTCAAAAACAAGTTTTTGTACCATATTCAGCGATTTTCTGACCAAATAAGCATTTTACAATTTGTGTTTTTGTGTCATATTACACAAGCAGATATCTTGGCTGTGAACATTGCTATTTGTTTAGTAAATTTGTTTTCCTTAAGCATCATAACTATGTGCACTTAACCACGTGTCATCTGTCAAAATAATTATTTTGTAAGTCAGTCAGCATATCAAAGTAGCTCACACAGTCAAAGAGAGTATGCACGATTTTGTCAAATATTCATGAATTTATATAAAATGTATAAAAACTTATTATACATATATTTCAATATAAATGAAAACAAGAAATGGCGCGGCAGAGGCCGGCGCGTATGCCCACCCTGCATGTTTGACCCAGGGGCGCCCCAGGGTTGGTAATGGGGCCATGCATAGTTGAGATTGACCGTATTGTCATAAGAGAAGTTCAGTATCAATTAGAAGTGAATCGGTGTAGAAATGAAGAAGTTAAGTAAAAGGCAATTTTGGGTGGGTGTGGCCTATGTGGGCGGGGCGCCCCAGGGTTGGTAATGGGGCCATGCATAGTTGAGATTGGCCGCATTGCCATACGAATAGTTCAGTATCAATTAGAAGTAAATCGGTGTAGAAATGAAGAAGTTATAGTAAAAGGCAATTTTGGGTGGGTGTGGCCTATGTGGTTGGGGCGACTCAGGGTTGGTTATGGGGCCATGCATAGTTGAGATTGACCGCATTGCCATGCATAGTTTAGATTGACCGTATTGCCATGCATAGATGAGATTGACCGTATTGCCATGCATAGATGAGATTGACCGTATTGTCATAAGAGAATTTCCGTATCAATATGAAGTGAATCGGTGTAGAAATGAAGAAACTGTAGTAAAAGGCAATTTTGGGTGGGTGTGGACTATGTGGGCGGGGCGCCCTAGCGTTGGTAATGGGACCATGCATAGTTGAGATTGAGCGTATTGTCATAAGAGAGGTTCGGTATCAATTTGAAGTAAATCGATGCAGAAATGAAGAAGTTAATGTAAAATAACATAAAAAATGAGTAAAAATCTCTGACCCGGCCCCGCCCTAACCCCCATAACTTTTGACCCAGGGGTCAGATCAAAATTCCAAATAGTGCAGGGTCGCACATATGCTCATAGCTACCATGTGTGTAAGTTTCAAGGTTCTAGTGCTTATAGTGAAGGAGGAGATAGTGGCCAGGACGGACGGACAGACGGACAGACGGACGGACGGCGGAGATAACCACAATATCCTCACGTTTTTCAAAAAGCGTGGGGATAATAAAAGTTAAGAAGAACATGTGTCGAAAAATGCGAAAAAAGCCAGATATTTAATTCTGAATTTGAAAATGTCGCTACAGTCGAATTCGCCAGCATGTATATCATGCATGAACGATGTGAATTAAATTAAGTTTTACGGATCATTTTAATTTCCTGCAACGATATCTATTCAATCGACACACGAACACTCCGATCCTAATAAAAAGACGAATGCTCCGGTTATTGTAGGAAAATATGTACGAAATATCTTCGTCACAATCGGCTCGGGGCGCTAATTTGGCTTTGCTGCATTTTATGAAATTCGCCTTCAATGTATAATTGTTCTCGCCTATTTTGTGTTATTGTAACATATTTTTATCAATATTATGCAATTTAACACATATAAAAATCGCGCATACTCTCTTTAAATCCCATTAATACATACATATACTTTATTATATCTTATATTTGCTTTCTTACTCCGTATAACCATTCAAGAAGTCTCCATTGTGTGTTGCGTGTAACTAAGATAAAATATATGTAGGACTTTTGAATAAACATTAAATAAAATGCTATAAGATGCCAGAAAAAAATGAAAATAACATTAATTCAACAACTGTACTTAGACAAATTGGAGTTATGATTGCAAATACTGTAAAACAATAATAATTCTTGATATTTCCATCAGATTCCAGTTGTTATCTCAAATACCTTATGTACAATTACTCTCACTGATGAGAATTCGAACTTTCAGTCAATATCTGTCTCAGAGTCAGCTTTATATCACACTAAATAGTTAACTAAGAATTTATTTTGAGAGTTACTTGAACTGTATAGATAGTGAAACACGTGGAATAGCATCAAGTAGATCCCGATTTTCTTCGCATCTTTATAAATAGAAATAGGAATAATATTAATCATATTATTTATAATGTTACAAATTGTATTATCATTGCATAAAACGCTTATGATGTTGTTAATTTACATGTATGACAGTTAATACATTTTAGCCTTTGCAATATCATTAATAGCATATGCTTACGAGACATTGCCACAATAGAGATCAATTAAAAACACAACGTTGATACAAGTGGTAATCTTCGACAGTTATAAACGGCATCTTCGTGAACATGTACGAGTCTGCTGTCAAACCACAGTGTTTCATGAAGTTTTCATCTAATAGTTCAACTTCATTCCTTTAAGTAATTTTGAGAATGACGTTTTGGCTAGTAATGGCTAATATTGAATATATATACTGTTTATATGCATTACATGTACAACTTGTAAAACAGTAGGTAATTCATGAAACAGCTAATCTGCAAATGATGTTAATGGTTACCGTGCACACTGTTAACCTATCATAAGCGTTAAATATTAATATATACTTGGAGACTTTTCTAACGCAACACGTATTCAAATCAATATAGCTCCCTTATTTTCGAACGGATTTTGTTGAAATTCGGAATCAAACTTATTCAACACATATCTAATCATTCGTGGAAATTTAATTGAAATTGATCAACATTAAAATATCAAATATATCAAATTAAAAAAATCTTTGAAAAAATGTAAAATTCGCAAAATCGTACATTATAAAATAACAATGTGTAAACAAAACCGCATTAACTTACACGTCTTAATACCGACCGGCTTGTATTATTGCGCTCGTACGAGCAATATTGTTTTTCTTATTAATGTTATGCTTTTCTGGTGTAAAACCCCACCTAGAATGATGAAATTGAAATTAAATTTGATTAATATACCGCGCTGTACTACACGTGATGACTTTTCGAACGCAGACTTTTTCAAACTTATATATATATATCTCAGTCATGAGTGAATATTTTGATTTAAAATTTAAGATGTGATCATTTGTTCACAAAATGCACAAGCAAATGATGAAGCCATTCATCCGTGAAGATTGGATGCTTCAGCAAACGGGGAAGGTAGCCTGCAACATGCCGATTGCGCTGTTGCGCTCCTGAAATTTTATACGAGACATATTGATTTTTAAATTAATTTTATGTTTTCCTAGAGTATCAACCCATCTAAAATGAAGATATTGAAATAAAATTAGAATCATATCGCGTATCATCAATTCACGTGCAAAAAGATGAAATCACATCTACCCCACGTGCAAAAGCGCCTGATTGTTACGGATGAATGATTTTAATCGTAATCTTGCACAAAATATAGTCAAATGATCACATGTGAAATGTTAGAAAAAAATCTTAATGCATAACTGAGATATTCAAGTTTGAAAAGTGTTGCGTTAGAAAAGTCTCCAAGTGTGCTTCTGTTTTGAGAAACTGTGGGCTATCTGGTCTCTGGGATACATTTTACATTTTACTTACATCGAGCGATACTCTCGAATATGCTTGGACATTTTTTACCAGGGCTGCACCTACCAACACATGCGTTGCCATTAGAATACAGACTGTTTTTTGCGTTAGTTTGCTTCTATATTAAGGTGATTGTTGTAAATCACACTAGTTGTATTATGTGCCTGTTGCGTGTTTGTTAACTAATTTTTACTATATTCTGTGTTATCAGTCAAAGAATTAGATGGCGATTACAGATAATGATTTGAACTAACTGATAAATTTCTCTTAGTTAGCTAAGGTATATTATCAATGTTGCTTGAATCAAAATGATGTAAAAAGAACACTAAACTGTAAATATTACGAGGTAATACTGATATCTACTTCAAGTCATCGATTTTTTTCGGCACCATCTTAGTCTTGAGCTGTTTATGCTAAGTTACTGTCACCGATCCAAAGAACATAAAGGATGAAAATGAATATTGAATATTAATCATTATTTGTTTTTATTTTGACTATGATTACTTTTCATATAATGATGTATGTACAACTGTCAAAGGTGTGTTCTACAGGTTATTTTACTCGCGATCACAGGTTTTGACACAAATATTTAAAACTTTGAAAGAGTTGAGCAAGTCCTAAATATTGTGATTTTCATCCATTTTTTGTACAGCTTCTCTCTAACTGGCATCATGTAATAGAGGTTTGGAAAACAATATCCTGATACTTTCATTTTTGGGAGCACCCTTACCAAAATTTTGAAAACCATGCAATTTCTCAATTTAAAATTAAAAAGTTGTATACTGGTATTCTCTTCGGTCACGTGTTTTTAGATATTGATAGTCAATTGTGACAGTGACTGAAGAATGTAAATAAAATATTTGTACAAAAGAAAATCACATTTATACTTGTTATGAATCAGAGAAGTTATACTAAATCAGCATAACACGTGTGGGATATTAAGTACTTAATTTAAAACACAAAGCAATTACCGCAATTTAGAAATGTTTAATGACAAATATTTATCGGTCGCAAAATTATATGGCAACTCAGAATTAAATCACAAATGTCAGCAAATTGGCCACAAATATATATATATATATATATATATATATATATATATATATATATATATATATATATATATATATATATATATATATATATATATATATATATAAATGAATGAAAATGCAATTTGAAGCGTAATTTTGATCAGGGACAAACTGTTTATACCCCGATTTTAACGATCTGAGTTGCAGAGCGTGTTTTCTTTTTACCGTAAGAGACTGTTGAAGGTCACATAACCCCAAACCGGAACAAAGGTGGTTAGCGTGTTGCTATGATATTAATTAGTGAAAACATCATTTTGAATGATAAATAATCATATTATAACGAAAATTATCTTTTCTGAAAAATAAATTCACTATCAAATATATATATAACAAGGTATGCAACTCAAAATCACCCCAAAACGGGTCCTCTCTGGAAATGTATATGTCTTGCAATATTTTTACAAATGCTGGGTCAACTTTTAAGAAATAACACGATACACAACTCGTATGACCCAGTTGACAATGATCATGCAGTCTTTATGAATGAAATCTCCAGTTGTAAAGACACACCTCCGCATTGGACCAATGAAATCACTCGTTTGTTTAAAATGTCAGTTGAAATGTATGTAAACAAAGGTTTCACACGGCGCTGGACAGTTAGTCTTGATGCATAATGTAACGACAAGAACGGTAATAATATTTTTCATACGTTTTATTGAATTATGGTATCGAGGTACATGAACTTTGTAGGGAAGATGCCCTTTAGTCCGTGAAGATTTCAGTCTTAAAGACTGCATTATCATTGTCAACTGGGTCATGCGAGTTGTGTATCGTGTAAGTTATAATTATCGTGTGAGTCGCCATAGGATCAGGGATCCATTTGATAAGTACCTCATTTCTCTATACATAGTATTTGATTAAGACGAAACTAATAATTTGGTAATTAACGTTGAATGTCATATTAAATTGAAATGAAAACTTTGATCTTGCTGTATGTGTTTATTGACGTCATTAATTTTATTATACTTATTTTTGTATTTCATTAAGAATTATTATGTGTAGCCATATTGTAAACTGATTTAAGCAAAAGATTAGCGCCTTAAGACACGGAAAATTGTTTAAGTGACACATTCATTTAAATGTTGAATGTGAACAATAATTAATGAAGTCTTGAATTTTGATATTAATATATTTAAGTAACATGTTAAATTCGATATTTACAAAGGTCTTTAGCCTTGTACAAGATGTGGTTAAAAAGTTATAGCAGCCTGTCGCGGTTGTTGTCAATTTCAATATATATTAACATCTCAATCTCAATATTGTATAATAAATTGAACAGCTAATGAATTATCACTTTGTCTAATGTAAAAGAAACCAACTACATGATTGATGAGTTCTAATTTATTAATAAATGCATAAACTTGATAAAGATTTTATAATTTTACTCCGTTGCATTCAAATCCGTAAATAAGTATTAAAAGAGCTAATGAATAATTATCACAAAGGCAAAATTTGTCAGTTACATGTTTATTATATTTTTTTTATGTGATTACGTAAACACATTTTGATATTGTATCTTTGAACAATACAATGAAAGGAACAATACAAAAAGATAAATGGAATTAAATGGCCAAATGGCGGAATATTATTTACACCAGCTCCAAAATGTGCTCATATTTATTTATGCAATTCCTAATTCAACGAACACCAGGCTGGTTCGGAAAAAGATATTATACACGGGCAATCGCTAAGGCCACCGCAACCGGCCAAATAAATTATCGGTACGCCGTACCGTGCAACATATTGTACATGCGCAATCGCTAAGGCCACCGCAACCGGCCAAATAAATTCTCGGTACGCCGTACCGTGAAACATATTGTACATGCGCAATCGCTAAGACCACCGCAAGCGGCCAAATACATTCTCGGTACGCCGTACCGTAGATTCCCAGTGCAACATTTATTAAAATATTCGCAATGACACAATAATTTCCAAAGTTAAAAAGAGCAATTTTGGGTATGCCTAAGCAAGATTGCCATTGAGTGAGTACTAGAACACCTATACTATCCCGAAAATAATTTTGAAAGAATTCCTGCCATCCTCACACAGACTAGCACTACGTGATAGTTGAAAACAAAATACTAAGTATAAGTCCCCCGGCCGTATGTACATCATTATATACATGTAGTTACATATTTATACTTTTAATGCTTCCGATCACCTCGAAGACATAGAATGTCATATTGGAACGAAGTTTTAAACATAAATATAAGTTAATAATGACATATAAGTTATGGTGTCAGATTGACATAGATTTTAAGAATAAACTGTCGTGGTAAGAACAATATCTCACACTATATGCAGCAACAATATAACATATTAATACACATTCATTTCGTTTCAAGGAGGCACACATCACAGCACTTTTACACGGCAAGTTAAGTAGCAGAAACACTCAAACACATTGGATGACCCTTTGTTCCCCATAATTTCCATTCACTAATGTCGCGTCCCAGCGACATCCTGGAGATTGACTTAATTCTGGACGATAGCGATGTATCCATACCATGGCGCCGCCGCTCTCCACGATTTGAGGCCCGACAATAAAACCGACGTCTTGCATAAGAGTGGTGTACAGCTAGTGAATGTAATCCGAACGTGTGCCGTGGTTGCCAACAACAGATTGACAGCAATTCTGTTATAAATATCTCGGCAGTAGATTCGAACATTACAAAAAGGTTGAACATAATTAACAACAATTTATTTGGGTGGGTGGTGGAGTTTCTTAGTCAAAGCTTTTTCGCAAAAGGACGTCAAACGTGAAACCCGACCTTATATACCGTATTAGTCAATAGTGACGTCAGACAGTCACTACTGTAATCGATTTCACGCATGGATTATTGTCCTCTGCTTGTATCTTATGATTACGGAATCCGGATAGTGTTATCTATAATCTCGCCCCTCTTTCATTAAGGGCGACACACGACACACGAAGCGATACACGATATTTTGCGCGACACACGATATTTTGCGCAATACACGAAGCGACGCGCGAGAATGTACTACGAAATATTGTTCTTGTGTTGCTAGCCCTAAAGGAGATTTATCGTAGTAAATATCCAATGTCGCTTCGTGTATCGCACAAAATATCGTGTGTCGCTTCGTGTATCGCGCAAAATATCGTGTGTCGCTTTGAGTATCGCACAAAATATCGTGTCTCGCGTTCTAAGGCCGACACACAAAACACGACACATTTTGTCTACGCAGTGCCACCTCCGGTTGCAGGTTCGATCCGCGGGGTCACGGCAGTCGGTCTGTTGCACGCATTCTGTGTTGGCTGAAATGTAAGATCACAACCCGAATACACGATTGAGGTGAAATCATGATTTGAACAGATGTATTGATGAACGGAGTTGTCTGTGAACTGTGTTTTTGCTAAAAGTATTTTTCAGATAAATACAATTTGAAAAATGTAAAATTTAAGTATAAACTGAACGCTATGCCAAAAATTGAATGCAGTCGGACATCAGCACTTTTAAAGTTGAGAATCAGTGTCCTTCTAATCAAATTAGAACCAGGTAGATGATGTACATACAATAATAAGTCCATTTTGTACAAATGGTGTAAAACATGAAATTCGTGTTAAATTTAACAGTCCCGAATACACCGAATGTCGCCATCTAATTTTTGATACTGCTTGCAGTGTCAAACAATCGATTTTTATCGAATTTTATAATGATATGGATTAATTAAGCTTCCTCTCGTCTAATTAAAGACTTTTTAATAAAACTGCTAAATCCTTCAAACATATGATAAACAAGGGCTGTTTGTGAAACACACATGCCCGCCAAATGGGCTGTCAGTTGTAGTGGCAGCCATTGTGTGATAAAGTTAGAGTATGATTGGCAATTTAAAGAAGATTTGCTCGCTGGACTCATAGAGTTGCAGATGAGAGTCTGTTATGTATTTGACATAAACTTCAACCAGATCTTTGTGATATATCTGTCAATAAACTCTTTCTGAATAAAAGTTGACCTCAATGTTTAAAATGATTCGGAGAGATGCATATACAATTTGTATCATTAGTTTCCGAAGTCTAAGGCTGAAAGAAATCATTATTCAAAGGCTCATAACTTTTTTAAATTCAATGGAGCAAATCAAACTGCGAATATGCACATGTTCTACCTAAAAAAGCGTGAATAATTAAAGCAAAGGTTCATGAAAATGACGTATTAACAATCAAAGTGTTTAAACTCCCTCACAAAATCTTTTGGCCATAACGTCCTGAGAAGGATTTGCATGTAAATTTTCGTCAAATTTTGATCATTAGTGTCTACGAAAAGTGTGATAATGGATGGAAGGACATACTGACATTGAGTAGGAAATTTAGATAACAAGGAAAATTCGTTTCAGATCCACCAAACGCAACTCCGTCAAAATAAGAAATTAGACGGATTGACAAAGCAGCAAGTACATGCTCCCCCCACCCGAGCATAAAAAACAACATACTATTGAAAAACTCAATTATTTCCCATTTTCTGATTACTTTCATCAACATTGATAATGGTGTAAATAAGTAAATAATACGAAATTGTGTGCACAATTCACATACTTTCACTGATATCAAACAGGTGACGTCTTTGTGAACCTTGGATAATTGTCATTAATGTCAATAATGTTGATCTCCACAACGCAAGTACTTGACATCCAATTGTCTCTAACCTCTATAACAAGTCTGTATGAGTCCTGCACCTCGTAATCTACGACCAAGTTTGTCTTGATTATTCCACTTTTCGGCGGGTCTATGGTGAAGACGCCCTTCTCGTTTCCGCCAATGATGTGGTAGACGATATCAGAGTTTGGCCCGATGCTGTCAGCATCGCTTGCAGAAACGTGCAGAAATTTAAGAATCTTTTATATCACTTGCTTTCAATTTGGTGTTAAAACAACCTATTAAAATATAATTCTTCTTTTAGACTGTTAAAAAGCAGTAAAATGTTGACAAAAGAAGAAACATAATAAAACAATGTAAAAAGTTATAATAATATTCACATTTATACACACACAGTGATATAAATATTTAACAAAAAGTAATTATAGTAAACACAATTATAAACGGAAAATTGTTTTAATACACAATTAATAAGATGAATGAAATGTAAATGCACAATTGTAGTTCACCTTGTATCAAAAACCTTTGAAACTCATACCTGCATAACATAAGTGTTCATCGGCACTTCCTCATACAACTCGGTCACGTATTTGTTCTGTGAGAACAAGGGCGGGTTGTGGTTGATGTCAATTATGTTGATCTCCACAACGCAAGTACTTGACAGCGACACTGTCCCATTGTCTCTAGCCTCTATAACAAGTATGTACGAGTCCTGCACCTCGTAATCTACGATCGCGATTGTCTTGATCATTCCACTTTTTGACGGGTCTATGGTGAAGACGCCCTTCTCGTTTCCGCCAATAATGCGGTAAACGATGTCAGAGTTTGGCCCGATGCTGTCAGCATCACTTGCAGAAACCTGCAGAAATTAAAGAATCTTTTACTTATTTAACTTTCAATTTGGTTTTAAAATAACAATTAAAATATACTTCTTCTTTTACGTAAGCTAAGAGAGTTAATAAGCAGTAAAATGTCGACAAAAGAAGAGACATAATAAAACGATGTTAAAAGTAATAATAATATTCATATTCATACACACACAGTGATATAAATAATTTAATAATAATAATTATAGTAAACACACTTATAAACAGAAATTGTTTTTAATACACAATTCATAAGATGAATGAAATGTAAATGCACAATTGTAGTTCACCTTGTATTAAAAAGCCTTTGAAACTCATACCTGCATAACATAAGTGTTCATCGGCCCTTCCTCATACATCTCGGTCACGTATTTGTTCTGTGAGAACAAGGGCGGGTTGTCGTTGATGTCAATAATGTTGATCTCCACAACGCAAGTACTTGACAGCGACACTGTCCCATTGTCTCTGGCCTCTATAACAAGTCTTTACGAGTCCTGCACCTCGTAATCTACGATCGCGATTGTCTTGATCATTCCACTTTTCGGCGGTTCTATGGTGAAGACGCCCGTCTCGTTTCCGCCAATGATGCGGTAGACAATGTCAGAGTTTGGCCCGATGCTGTCAGCATCACTTGCAGAAACCTGCAGAAATTAAAGAATCTTTTACTTCACTTGCCTTCAATTTGGTTTAAAAAAACTATTAAAATATACTTCTTCTTTTACGTAAGCTAAGACAGTTAAAAAGCAGTAAAATGTTGACAAAAGAAGAAACATAATAAAACGATGTAAACAGTAATAGTAATATTCACATTCATACACACACAGTGATATAAATAATTAAATAATAATAATTATAGAAAACACACTTCTTAACAGAAAATTGTTTTTAATGCACAATTCAAAAGATAAATGAAATGTAAATGCACAATTGTAGTTCACCTCGTATCAAATACCTTTGAAACTCATACCTGCAAAACATAAGTGTTAATCGGCACTTCCTCATACAACTTTTTCACGTATTTGTTCTGTGAGAACAAGGGCGGGTTGTCGTTGATGACAATAATGTTGATCTCCACAACGCAAGTACTCGACAGGGACAGTGTCTTCCCATCGTCTCAAGCCTCTATAACAAGTCTGTACGAGTCCTGCACCTCGTAATCTACGATCGCGATTGTCTTGATCATTCCACTTTTCGGCGGGTCTATGGTGAAGACGCCCTTCTCGTTTCCGCCAATGATGTGGTAGACGATGTCAGAGTTTGGCCCGATGCTGTCAGCATCACTTGCAGAAACCTGCAGAAATTCAAGAATCTTTTACTTCATTTGATATCACTTTGGTTTAAAAAAACATTTAAAAATATTCTTCTTCTTTTACGTAAGCTAAGGCAGTTTAAAAGCAGTAAAATGTTGACAAAAGAAGAGACATAATAAAACAACGTAAAAAGTAATATTAATATTCACATTAATACACACAGCGATATAAATAATTAAAAAATAATAGTTATAGTAAACACACTTATAAACAGAAAATTGTTTGTAATGCACAGTTCATAAGATGAATGAAATGTAAATGCACAATTGTAGTTCACGTTGTATCAAAAAGCTTTGAAACTCATACCTGCAAAACATAAGTGTTAATCGGCACTTCCTCATACAACTTTTTCACGTATTTGTTCTGTGAGAGCAAGGGCGGGTTGTCGTTGATGTCAATAATGTTGATCTCCACAACGCAAGTACTCGACAGGGACAGTGTCTTCCCATCGTCTCTGGCCTCTATAACAAGTCTGTACGAGTCTTGCACCTCGTAATCTACGATCAAGTTTGTCTTGATCATTCCACTTTTCGGCGGGTCTATGGTGAAGACGCCCTTCTCGTTTCCGCCAATGATGCGGTAGACGATGTCAGAGTTTGGCCCGATGCTGTCAGCATCACTTGCAGAAACCTGCAAAAATTAAAGAATCTTTTACTTCATTTGCTTTCAATTAAGTTTAAAAAACTACATGTATTAAAATATACTTCTTTTAACCTGTTAAAAAGCAGTAAAATGTTGACAAAAGAAGAGGCATAATAAAACAATGTCAAAAGTAATAATAATATTCAAATTCATACACACACAGTGATATAAATAATTAAAACAAATATATAGTAAACACAATCATAAACAGAAAATTGTTTTTAATACACATTTCATAAGATGAATGAAATGTAAATGCACAATTGTAGTTCACCTCGTATCAAATACCTTTGAAACTCATACCTGCATAACATAAGTGTTAATCGGCACTCTCTCATACAACTCGGTCACGTATTTGTTTTGTGAGAACAAGGGCGGGTTGTCGTTGATGTCTTGGAGAGACACCCAGACGGTCGTATACGCGGACTCATTCCCGACAGTGGCTGCGACAATAAGACTAATGTGCTGGCTCTCCTCGTAATCTATCGCTTCTGTGTTGCTAACGGTAACCAATCCTGATGAGTGGAAAAAGACCTGTTAGTAACTCAAGCATGGAAAGCAGTGCCAAATGTAAGTAAATGTATAAAGAAATAATGGTGCAATCACAAAATGGTGAGCTGTAGTGGAAAACTATTACATCTTCAATTACTTAAAGCAGGATTAATAGAAATAAAATGGGCTCTGTAATTTAATATTTGCATATTTCATAATGTAATTATGTAAGTTAAAATAATTGTGTCTTTATCAAATGCTAAGATGATCATATAATCATATACAATATTTTGTTATTATTTACTGGTATTTTTTTCATTGAAGGTAAATAATGTAGTGATTTGAAGTCAACCGACTCAGTTTTCAATTATTCCGAGAAACAGAGACATAATTATGAGATACAGTTGTCTCATGTAGCTGAAGCTTTCAAGACCAACACGTTAATTAGATGTTAACTGAACAAACACAATATTTTCATCACACTTACTTCAATTTTTATAAAGGGCACAAACAAAATACAGGTAGATTGCAATTTTCTGCAAAAAATACAACAATTCATTTGTACACTTTACTAACCCTGCAAGTTGATCGAAAAGGCTTGGTTGGTATTTCCAGAGGCAAAACTGAACTCGAGCCCCGGCTGAACAGATGTCACTGCGACCTTGACGACCGAGGTCGAGGGTGGACTGTGCTCGGGAATGGTGGACGTGTAGTTGGTACTCGTGAACTGGATCTGACTGGTTCCTCCCCCTACATTGATCTTCACCACATCTGTGTGCAATGAACCCCAATAAGTATTCACAAGTGTGGACAAAGTGATGGCATTATTATGCGTCTACTTTAGTTTATCATCACAGTAAATTGATCATCATGTATACAATGGCACCTTGTGAATGAAATGATATTCATCCTTTTATAAATGTTTTGTTCATAATGTTTTTCTTCCAATCTTTAAGTCTGAAACTTTTCTTGTGACATTTTTATTGCAATTAGATGCTCTCAAAAAAAATCAGTTGGACAATTCATGCCGTAACTGAAAAACAAGAAAGCTTAATATTTTCAATGAGGGTAGCAAGGCATAATTTTTCTGTTTTTATTGAGAATTGCTCTGTGAAAAGGGGGTTAAATGCATGTGAGCAAAGCGTTGTCGTAGAATAGCCTGTGGAGTCTGCACAGGCTCATCAGGGACAACACGTTCTGCCTTAACTGGATTTTCACTAAGAAGAGACTTCCTTTAAACAAACAAGGGCAGTTTGTAAAACACGCATGCCCCCCCCTCCCAGTTGTAGTGGCAGCTGTTGTGTGAATACGTTAGTTCTTGAGTTATCATCCGGAAACCATTTCACTGCTTCAGGTCACTGTGACCTTGAACTTTGACCTAGAGTCCTGAAAATAAATAGGGGTCATCTGTCGGCCATGACCAATGTCCCCATGAACTTATCTAATCCCAGATTAAGCGTTCTTGAGTTATCATCAGGTTCACTGCTTCGAGTCACTGTGACCTTGGACTTTCACCTAGTGTCCTGAAAATCAATAGGGGTAATCTGTCGGTCATGACCAATGTCCGTATGAACTTTTCTGATCCAAGGCTTAAGCGTTCTTGAGTTATCATTTGGAAACCATTTTATTGCTTCGAGTCGCAGTACCTTGAACTTTGACCTAGTGACCTTTAAGTCAATAGGGGTCATCTGCCGGTCATGACCAATGTCCCTATTGACTTTCCTTATCACAGACTTAAGAGTTCTTGAGTTATCAACCGGAAACCATTTTACTGCTTCGAGTCACTAATACCTTGAACTTTCACCTAGTGTCCTGAAAATCAATAGGGGTCATCTGTCGGTCATGACCAATGTCCCTATGAACTTTCCTGATCCCAGGCTTAAGCGTTCTTGAGTTATCATCCGGAAACCATTTTATTGCTTCGAGTCACAGTGACCTTGAACTTTGACCTTTATTTTTAAAGTTTTAAAGAAATTTATTGGTATTTTCATAAACAAAACCTTACTTTACGTTTACATTTTAAATTTTACTCAAAATCAATCAAGAAATGATTTTATGTTATAATATGTTTGAATGCCGTACGATACGAGTAACGGAAAGGGGCGAGCGCCACGGAAAGAGCTCGTAGCGGAAAGGGGCCTCGGCCTTCGGAAAGGGGCTAAACATATTTATTTTTAAAGTTTTAAAGACATTTATTTGCAATATTAATAAGTATGATATGAATGGCATGCCTTATGTAATTAAGTTAACAAATATGTATTGGGTAAAATAAAGTGATAATGCATTGTTTTAATATATGCTTGAAATGAATTTATTCAAATAGTAAAAAGCTCTTTAATTGAAACCTCAATATAATTCAATTTGAGTGGTAATACAATTTATTGACATTGATAGTTTAATTGGGGTGTAAATAGATAGGCCTGAAATATGCTTTGAAATGTAAAACTACTTCATACGGATCTGTCCCACTTTTATGAATAAATCATGTCAAGTGTTTTACATACCGGACATAGCAAGGCAAAGGACCACCGCTACAACATTCGCGTACCTCATGTTATCTATAAAGAAGAAAGACCATGATGTAAACATTAATAGAAATCTTGCAAATGTGTCAAACATTATAAAGGTATATCGACTTCAAAGTATTTATTTCATTAAAATCATAGATTAAATTTTTATACTTGTTAAATGGTTCCATAAAAAAGTGTCTGTTCGTGAAATATTTTTATCAACACAATTTTATTTCGCTTGTTTCGAGAGCGCTGGAAAAAAAGTAATAGTATGAATAATATACGAAGTAGTTATAGAAGAACGGTACCGTGGTAAAGGTCCCACTATCCAATAATATAAATGTGTGCAGTGTATATCTTAATCAGTGTACATGTATATCATTATGCTTGACGATATTATCCGTACATCATCGTCAATTGGTAAATATACGCATACAATCTGGAATATGCGTGTAGTAAAAAAAAAAGGTGTCAAACTCAATGTGAAATAGAAACAAGACACCGCTTATTAGAACAACTTCAATATGAATGAAATAGTAGTTACAACAGTAATACAGTCAATTCTTTGGCACTTGTTTAATTTAATAGCTCCGTAAATCACGACATTATTTATTCACATCATTAAGTGAAAGGTGGTTTTCATCGTGTGTTCATAAATCTTACAAGCAGAATGAACTTCTTCTTTCTTAATATTCAAATAAGTTATTATCAAGTTTGCTCGGTGCAGAATGATTTAAATACGTGCGTACAAACAATACAACATCAGGGGTGTTAATTATCGTCTTTTGACAACAACTTTTAATTATACGATGTTAGGTCTAATCCTTTCGAAACAATTATATTAAGCGTTTCATATATTATTAAATACACACACAATTCAATTATACGCAAAATTACATTTTAACAAAATATAAGTATTAATATAACTTGAAATATCAAAACTCCAAATCGCTGCGTATTAACCAATAAACAACCATGAATCAACATTTTTTAAAGAAATGAACATTGATGTTGTATAAATTTTATTAACACGATTAAATCATCGTTATTTAGTGTGTGTGTGTTTTGTTACTGGTGTATGCGCACCGGTCTTATTATTTAAGCATTTACGGTTAAGCAACTTTAAACCTTACTTAGTAAGCATGTGTTACAATTTCGCAAACTTTGACCAATAAAATACGAAAATATTCAAAATAAAAACATACCTTATTTTATTTCGCTTTCAGATATGTGTATAGAAACGAAATAAGCACAATCATGTTTATATACAAATTGCGGCTGATATCAACGTCATCACATCCTGTCCGTATTTTGAAAGATTTATTATAAATAAACAAGTGTGACGTTTTCAATATATAATCAAAGCGCTGAAGGCACTGAAGTTGTTCGCTATTGCATAATTTAAGACGCAACTAATTTTTACAAAATTAATCGCAAGTTTGAAATTAACAAGCCATTCAAATTTATAAAGAGTGTGACAAAATAACAACAACATGGCCCTTTTTTGACGTTCAGAAAGCATAGTAAGTATGAGAAAAATGGTAATGAGAACTGACAATTTGCAATCACCATCATATTAAATGAATATAGTTTGAATATCGAATACCTATCTTACGCGGTGTCAACAACTCTGACCTAAACATGGGTATAGAGCACTAATGCGCTTTTTCGGCATAGCTGTTGTACGCAGCTTTTCACCTTAAATGACTTTTACATAACGCCAGCAGACACGCATTAATACATTCGAATATTTCATAGGCTGATTCGATATAAAACCTCTGCACTTTGGCTACATCAACGTGTCTGTGCTCAGCGCAAAGGATGTATCACTATTCAGTGTAAGGAATTCCGGACTACTCTCTGTATGTTCAAATGACACAAATTGTGGCCCAGTTACAATTACGCATTACAGTCCAGCTTGCAAAATTTCAGGGTCAGTACTCGTTCACTATATTGTCCGGGGAATATATAATTAAATATCGATACACACAGTTTTGCTTTCAAGATGAGAAAACAAAAAAATGGTATAGTGTCACGATAAGAGGAAAATCGTTTAAATATCCGACCACAAATGTTTGCTGTTCTCGGTCAGCACATCTAGAAATCGTTCCTAAACGCGTGGATAGACTGCCCTTATTAACAAGTTTCCTATTTTGAATACAATTTTGTATCGAAAAGCATTGTGCTTAAATGTGAATTTACAATTCGCGTTGAGATTTTTAATGACCCTCGTCATGCGAAAATGGGTCTGAATCCATATGCGCCCATCATATGTATAGCACACTCAGCCTGCGCATCAGTCTGGTCAGGAGATACATAATGAGACAATAACACATTGGGTAATTTTATAGCGAACAGCATCGCCTCTGACCAGACTGCACAAATGCACAGGTTGGGCTTAAGATACGCTGGCCGAAAGGCATAAGACCCATTTTAGCATGACGCGGCTATAAAAGTGTGATTTAAATGTGTCGAAAGAAAGCTGCGTGTGAATCAAATATTAACGTACGATATATTTCGATGGTGAAGAAATACACTCATAATAAGGCATGTGAGGACACATATGATGTGCATTACCGTTGTATATTTTCTATCTACTTACACTAATACGTGGTACTCCCGTAGTATAATTTCATCTACTTACACTAATGTGTGGGTTGACAATGATAAGTTGATAACATACATTTCATGCGGTGAACATGTGACTAACACGTTAACAAACACCATTGTTAAACTTATGTTTTCAATTTAATTATTTAGCAACGTAAATAGAAAACTTAATTTAAAAGTCAGCATTTCCGCCGACTACCTTTTAAAAATATATTTCTTGTTATATTTAGTGTTTTTTTATATTCGGTTTAGCGATTGTAAAGCATTTTTGTTGTTGTCTATAATATACCTTTAGTAAATGGTGAACTCATGTTTAACGTTTTATTAATTGTGAATTGTGAATGTAAAAAACTTAACCTTTCACTATTGCGTTGTTAGCACCCGTGAATACAAAAGATCGCCGCTATCTGTTGGGAACAAAAGAATGATTCCCAGAAACAGCAATAGTAGCATGCACTATGAACGAAGTTACACAACATCCCACTATACGTGTTTACCAGCATTTTTTAATAGCCTCAGATGCGGTGGTTATCGTTCTTCGCGTAGTTAAGAGCAGACCGACTTGCAACGGGTAGTACTAACCTTAGTTATTCGCAAGCGAACAACTAAACATCATTTACGCTTTGTATGGCACTAAAACCATTTCTACCCAAACTCCAGTAAACATGTTTTTCACAAATTGTCACAGTGCGGCCAAAGTACTTGCCCATTCGCACATGAACGTGTGTCTCGAATGGGTACAAGGTTGTGGTAAATGTCATATAAACGTGACATTCATTTTTGCAGTAGTGCATACCAAAATAAAAGAACATGTAAACACAACACAACATACATAATTAAATGATAGATAAATATATGCGTGTTTCTATCGGTTGCTTATAAACACTGTCATTTAATCATTGCAAATATTAAAACAAAAACAAAATAGAAGTAAATGTTTCGATGTTAAAATATGGTCGTTACAAATGTACAGACCATTATTAAATTGTTGTATATATGTATACATGTATGTGTTAAAAAAAGAACGGCGATTGTGTTTAAGGTCAAGGGACCATATCGCCCAATTGGTGCAAAAAAGGCACCACGTGGCTTCTAATTTCAATGTCACATGCTACCCTTTTGCACCAAGGGGGGCGATATAAAGAAGCAGTCTCTTTCCTTTTATTTAGGATTCTAAATTAGAACAGGAAAAATACTACGTATGCTACAAAATATTGATGCAAACATACTGCAGTTTCGCTTATTTTAAAGTATATATGTTAATGCCAATGTCAACCATTTTCCTGTTCAGGGCAAGTTCAATAATCTCATCCGCATTTAACCCATTTCTGCCAAGTGGACTCTCCCATCCGTCTTAATTGGATCAATTCATTTCCATGATTAGGGATGTCTAGTATATTTATTTCCATATTTAGAATATTTCTTACAGAAATTTCTTTCAGCAAACAGCGAGGACCCTGATGAGACGCCACATCATGCGGCGTCTCATCTGGGTCTTCACTGTTTGCCAAGGCCTTTTTTTCGAGACGCTAGGCATAAATGGGTTAAAATGCATTCTTTTTATGCATGCTTCCTTTGAAACTGAGATGTTTATTTATTTATTGTTGTTAAAAAGGTTAATAAAGCGCAGCATAGGACGAACTAAAAGCTTTAAATAGCGGCAATAAGGATGTATCAATCCACAAAAACATTTTGCATCATATAAGGATGTTTAAGTATGTAAAACTGAGCTACGTGAGGTAGCTATTATAGTTTACGTTCGGAAGTTCACGCCGGGTATGCGAATACTTCGTTGACGGATGGCACTTCACTAACAGAGAACAACAAAAGCCACGCGCGAGAGGTGAATTCTTCAGCTTTTTTGTATTTATGTTCTGTTTATTTGGTTTTTAGACACAGAACATTGTTTGGGTGATTAATGGTATAGCACTTCGTATTGCGAAGAAAGAAATTTGCGGAAAAACGGTGAATTATTAAAAAAAAAACGATAAAATTCCATCGATAATCAGCATGAATTGAATGATCAGTACATATTTTAACAAAATAAACATACTTGGAAATAAATCAAGAACGTGCTAACTATTCGAAATAAAAGATCAATATATCCAGTAATGTTACAACGTGTTACATTTTAGTTTACTAATGTATTTGAGAAAATTAAAATGTTTTAAGAGTCGCATGCACTCACTTTTTTCATCTGCACTTCGTTTACCGATCATCTAAAAAAAAATGGCACTTTGTTTCCCGACATCTAGACACTTTTTTCCAGATATAACACACTCGTTTTTTGTGAATCAAAAATGCAGAATTCGCTGTGGAATACTGTTAAAGTAAGCAGGCAATAAATAAAAATGTATGTACTTAGTACGCAAATAAAAAACGAATTACCGAAGCATGTTCTTATCCCTTTGAAATATGATTATGATTTGGTATAAATGTGAAAGATAAATGTTAAACAAATTGGATATGTCTAATGAGTAAAATCTATATGACCATATATTTTAAATTACGTTCTAAACGGCTGATCTAAAGTATTTATCTTTATGTCCAAATGAAGGTACTAAGGCTATTTACTTATATATTATATAGCATGTCATGAATAATCACTCTGCTTAAACTGCCTCTCAGAGATTAATATCAGCAGCGATGCAGGTCCGAAATTCTATTGGAACTTTTTGGCTCAATGCCAGTAAACGAAAATAGCAATAAAAGAACGGGCGGGGTTGATTTAATCACACGACAGTGGTGTAAAAAGTTATGCATATCCGTCTTTGTTTTTAATATAATCAGCGACGACACTTTCCGCCTAAACTGGATTTTCGTCAAGAAGAGTCTGCCTCTAAAAGAAAAGTACAATAACGGCACAAAGTGTCGTCCCTTATAAGCCTGTGTGTATTGCACAGGCTAAGCTGGAACGATACTTTACGCCCATGCATTGAACCCCCTTTTTACAGAGAGAGGCTTATATATATGTATATATAAACATGTATGTGTGTGTGTGTTTGTTTGTGTGTGTTATGTACACATTTATTTAATACTAAATATTATCTCATTTGAAAATTGCAATTATAATAAACATAGTATAAATTAACAGTAATGTGATTTTTGAAAAATATATTTTCAAAATGTTACGTATGAATAGCCATAATATAAATAAATGCATTTAAGGTAGAAGATAAAACTCAGTTTTTAGAGTGCCCGCTTTGTTGAAAGTCTCCGTAATCTGAAGTGCCCTTTATCGGTAAACAAAGTGCCTGCAACTTTATGTATGCCACCTATTACAACATGCACTATCTTTGTTTATATTTCATTGAATACTATCAAAATTTCAGTATTTGAAGCACAGTGATTACTCTACATGCTGGAATAGCAAACACTTTCTTGCAATAATTCTAAGTAGTTTTATTTTGTTAAAATGTTTACTGTTCATCCAGTTTATGCTGTTTTCCGATCGAATTTTCTATTTTTTGGGCAAAACTGTACCATTCTTCCGTGAAATTGTGTATTCCCAATACAAAAGGATACACCATTTATCAACTCGACCATGTGTCTTGTCTTAAAAACTAACTATAGGATACAACTTTAAATAAAACAGAGGAACTTACCTCTCGCGCTTGGCGTTTGTTGTTCTCTGTTAGTGAAGTGCCATCCGTCAAGGAAGTATTCGCATACCCGGCGTGAAGTTGTAAACACGTTCTTATTATTTCTATTGAACAATAGCGAGCTACTCCTACTAGCAATATCTCAGATTAAATTACTTCTCTTTATGAAACTGAACCATTTTACGGATAATTACTGATAGAACATGAATAAAGGCATGAATATCGTTTTAATTTGTAATTTATTTTTGCGCTGCGTTTATGCGGATGTGCATAAACATGCAAACGTGGGGATCGATGATTAATCAACATTTTGGCAATACCGTGTGTTTGTACTTGCGTAATGTTTAATTCCCATTTTGAGAACTGTTACGTTTACAAAGAAAGGATGGTTGCGGTCTAGCGGATCCGACCAACAAACATACTTTCGATTTTCTACCTGACATCGACGACAATCATTGACCGAATTCGAAAATTAAATTACGATGTATTTTCCATAAATGTCATTTTCATAAACAATAAACATGTTATTTGTTTACAATAAGGTAACATTATCAAATGTATAGAGGATATGTGTTGGGTTCGGTGGAATATCGATTTTAAGTCACGAGTGAACATAGAAAATAAAATGTTCAATAGTGGCGCAGCCACAAGTGAAAATATCTATTTTCTATGATCACGAGTTACGGACCATTCAGAAATGCACTTAAACGTGTTGTTAAATTTCTTATCTTCTCGGTCCACTGCATGTAAAGCCCCGAACGCGGTTTCGCATTATAAACGGGAATAATGTTAGTCTAATCATCCCAAAGATTTACGAAATATTTATATAAGCCTTGCTATGTGAAAAGGGGGTTTAATGCATGTGCGTAAAGTGTCGTCCCAGATTAGCATGTACAGTCCGCTGTTATGATATGTTTTCGTTACAATGATGTCTCTTCTTAGCAGAAATACAGTTTAGGCAGAAAGTGTCGTCCCTTATCAGCCTCTGCGAAATGCACACGCAAATCTGGGACGATACTTTTTGCACATCCATTTAACCCCCTTTTCACAGAGCACGGCTCATTTATATGAATATTTTGCATGTATACTGTCTAACAGTTTATTTAACATATGCGACATGCGCGCGACGATATAAAGGGAGTCTCAAATCTGCAATATAATCGGCGTGTGGCAGCACACTGTGCAATATGCACGCGAACTAGATATCAATACATCGCTTTATATACATGGTATTTACATATGGACTATCGTACTGTTACAGTATGTACTCATAGTTGACGTCGCTCTACAGGCATGTTGAATAACTTACATATTTTAGTAAAAGTATGTTCTCCCCAACGAAATTTCACAACCTTTGTGAAAAAAGTTGCACTGTTTCCATGGAATAAGTTCTAAGTACTAAGTTCAATCAAGTGAATCCTAGAATAAGCAAAGATCTGTTTATAAAAACACGCTTGGTAGAACCTGTCACTTTAAAAACATATTTAAATAATTAACCCCTTAAAGTCATCTCGTTCATACGTCTAGACAACACGGTGTTTATGGGCACTAAAATAATCATAAAACATGAGCAGAAATCCCCAAAGTTTTACTTATCCCACACTCAGATAAATTAAATTACAATGTATATGATTTTAAAACGTAATTAAGGTTTTAAACCAGCTCCGTAACCTGTTATTATTAATGTTGAGTGCTAAATGCAGAATTATGCAATGTATCATAACAATATGAGATATTGTATTAGTCCTATATCTGTTTCACTGGATGAGATGATAGGTTAACCCTTCGTCCGTTATGTCTATTTGTCCACTTGTTTGTCCGACCGCATACTGAGTTTCTGCGATAATCAGAAAAATAATTAGGTTGCTCGAATTAGGTAAACGTGGTATAACGCTGGCCGAATGACCATAAGACCCACTACTACTACTATTACTACTACTACTACTACTACTACTACTACTACTACTACTACTACTACTACTACTACTACTACTACTACTACTACTACTACTACTACTACTACTATACGACTACTACTACTACTTACTACTACTACTACTACTACTACTACTAACTACTACTACTACGACTACTACGACGACTAGACGACGACGACGACGACGACGACTACTACTACGACTACGACTACTACTACTACTACTACTACGACGACGACGACTACGACGACTACGACGAGACGACGACTACGACTACGACGACTACGACGACGACTACGACGACTACGAGACGACTACGACGACGACGACTACGACTACTACGACGACTACGACGACGACGACTACGACTACGACTAGACTACTACTACTACTAGACGACGACTACTACTACGACTACTACGACGACGACTACGACTAACGACGACGACGACTACGACTACGAGACTACTACTACTAGACTACTACTACTACTACGACGACGACTACTACTACGACTACGACTACTACTACTACGACTACTACGACGACTACGACTACGACGAACTACTACTACTAGACTACGAGACGACTACTACTACTAGACTACGACTACTACTACGACTACTACTAGACGACTACGACGACTACTACTAGACTACTACTACGACTACGACTACTACTACTACTACTACTACTACGACGACGACGACTACTACGACTACGACTACGACTACTACTACTACTACTACTACGACTACTACTACTACTACTACGACTACTACTACTACTACTACTACTACTACTACTACTACTACTACTAGACTACTACTACTACTACTACTACTACTACTACTACTACTACTACTACTACTACAACTACTACAACTACTACTACTACTACTACTACTACTTCTACTACTACTACAACAACTACTACTACTACTACTACTACTACTACTACTACTACTACTACTACTACTACTACCACCACCACCACCACCACCACAACCACCACCACCACCACCACCACCACCACCACCACCACCACCACCACCACCACCACCACCACCACCACCACCACCACCACCACCACCACCACCACCACCACCACTACCACTACTACTACTACTACTACTACTACTTCTACTACTTCTACTACTACCAAACACCATTTGTATGTCACCGAGTCCAGACAGTGACCTAGTACACGTTTTTACGGCATAATGTTCAGTTCACGCACACGATGCTTTTTTTATATATAAATGCATTGAATACAATTGTCGCATCCATTTCATTACTCTAGCATGTCGCCTTTTTCGCATTGCGGTCAACATATTGGCCTGCGATTGAGGAGGACTTCAAAGGACAATAGTGCAAGTTACTTGCTTATGCATAGTTATAGACCACTTATCAATTATTGGTTTGAAACGAAGGAAAAAGTCGTTGGCAAAGTTGTTCTATTTCCTTGTTGATGGTGAAAGCAAAATAGTTTCACGTATAACATCGCCGGACTGGCTCCGATTCTTTGACAATAAATTTAAATACTTTGAACTGAACAATATTGTATTAATTAAGGTTAACAATTCGACATATTCTTTGTAAATATATTTGTTTCCACACTTGAGCAAATAAGATAAACACTAAATATATGTTTCTTTAAATGTGCCGTAACCTTCCCAAATTATATATTGTACTCTAAATACTTACTTTCTCATCGAATAATAGTTTATATTAAACATATTTAAAAAAAACATCAACATATTTTGATGCCTTTCATATAAGCATTTTTTCTTCTCTTTCAATTGTTATACGGTTATAGAAAGTGCGCATGTTTCAATAGTAGTGTTCGACTTATTATTTATATTTTATAGTTTTTTTATTATCTTTTTAAAAGATACTTAATATGATAGCAAAGCTATTTAATAGGAACATTATTTATTCTAATTTTAATTTCATAATGTTTGATAATTTAGCATGAATCAATATTAGTATTGGGAATGTTTTCATTGAAAGCAAAAAGCATTCAAGTTTAGTCAAACGTACTGTCCAGAATTGTAAATGTGACACATGTGTCAATGTAATGAAAATAAAAATACAATAACAATGAAGGGATCAAATAGTGTAAGAAGCGGTTTTATTCAATACAAATATAACATGTTATGTTCTCATTCGGCTTGGGACATTTTCTGTTCAATATGAGAAAATAGACAATTGGTTTGGAATTCTCATTAAAGACAATTATGAAAAGTATTACATTCGGAAAAAGTAAGCTTTGCATTAAAAAAAGCAAAAATATCATTCTTAACTAAGAAAACGAGTCAATCATCAATCAAACTCATAATAATAATAAGGCGCTTGCAACCATTTTGATCGATGATTCAGCAAACACGTGTATTAACGACATAACTTAAAAACTAACAAATTCAAAAGCCTGCGTTGTGTTTTGGAAGCGACTAGAATATTGCTATCAGACGTCCCGGGTTCAAACTTCAGGGAACGCACTTTTTTATTTTTATTCTTTTCCTTTAAATAAAATGATTTAAAACTATTCGAAATATTACATGCTTATACGTAAATTTATCAAATAAAATTCTTTCAAGAAATCGAAAATCTGTAAACTAGTCCCTTTTAATTTGTTTGCATTAATTTAGACAATTAGAAAATGTCTCTTGAGCTCTGGCAAAACCTCAACCTCTGAGTATTGAAATTGTATTTATATGGAGTTGATATGCGCGTTATATTTGTTAACATTGAAGTGCACAATGCTATGAGGTAAATATTTATGTACACTAGCGAGTTGTGTGAATAATTCTGATCTAAGTGGGAGGTTTTTCAAGAGCTCCGAATATCTGTTCACATTGACCATTTTCTAGCCATCAAACGCAAAAGTAATCATATTTGGTGTATTTTTGTCTGTTGTGTAAATGCCGTGTTTTCACTATCTACCCTTTTTGGTTATTGCTGAGTTTTAAGTAAAGTTTGACCAGCCTGTATGGTATAAGTAGACTATCAAAGAATGTGCTCAACGGCACGCTAGAGGGATGTCGTCGTTGAGGCCGTCAAAATAAAAGCTGAATATTCAATATGGAAGAGTGGACGTCCTTCCTAATATGTTAACTACTCACAGCTGCCCACATAAGAGGATCTCTCTGTCGTCACCCCTCATGTCTCGGGACGACCAGACCGTTAACGGGAAAGATGATGGTGATGAGGAGGAGGATAATGATGATGATGATGTTGATGATGGTGGTGGTGGTAATGATGATGATGATGATGATTCTTTGTTGTTCTTTGATGTAATGACTTAGCATATAATAAAACTGAATACATTATTCAATACTACAGGTTTGTTTCAAATGAATCTATTCTGAATGTATGTAGTTGAACATTGTTGATTTAAACACGTTATATTCAGTATGCGTTATTTAAACTATTTTGGTAAATTGTGTTTTTTCAGATCCCATGCACATATGCCTTTACACTGAATCACTGAAGTCATCGCATATGTCTTGATTTGAACCTATCAATAGTATCCTAAACGGACTGACGAAACATACCTGTTTCTCCAAAACGGTTAAACATCGATTAAGACCTCCTATTTTCAGTTTGCATTCATTAAACTGTTTAAAGGTTCAAAAAGGATAATGTGTGTTATTAAGAAGATAAAACAAAGTATCATGAACACAATGAAGTGCTATAGTCAATATTGTACTTTAACAGCTCAGATTTTCAGTTGGTAAATGAAGATACGTTTTACTTTTGATTTTGCAAAATTATAAGTATACTTATATTTTAGGGGGTAATATACAATGTATCAACAGTTAAATAAGTAATACAATTATTATTAGTATATGTTATAGGGTCAATGTACATGTATGATTGTTTATTACATTTGGTCAGATTCCAGAGTTCAGATGGTCATTGAAATCACATCCTATGGTTTTAAAGGGGGCTATATTAATGTTTTTCAACGAAGTATAAATAGAAATTGATTTGCTTTTAATATACATAACGTCAATAAATAAATGTATCCTAGACAAATAACGCTCCTTCAATGTTTTAAAGGAAGTGAGTATCTTGATATATTCTTAACTATTATAAAATGAATATTTTTAAGTTATTGTATTCATCGCATCATAATTTTTTTCACACCTTCTTTTATTGAAAAACGCGGTTTGTGCATATACTATGCAAACTAATTATACGTCACTTAAATATGTGATAATATACCAGTGCCGAAGTGGCTAACTATGAATGCCGACCTGGTCGAAGCCGAATGCCAAAATGTCACTTTTTTACGATGCCGAAGTAACCAGGTGCCGAATTGACTAGATACCGTCTTTAGCATTCACCTTTGTAAAGCGTTAGAGTTTTGTGCGCTGTGTATGCGATTTCAAAATACAAATAAATGTATATTTTACAGTTTGAGCATTTAGTTTTTTGATTCATTGAACAGTTTTAATTGGACGGTATGAACTTTTGTTATGTCTCCGCCGTGAAAATGAACAGTGTTGAAAATTGAAACATAAAATATCAAACCTTGTTAATTTGAATGGATATATTTGAAATGCATGTATACTCTATAATTGCAACATGGAACATATCAGCTGAATACCCCACACGTGCAACATTTCTTATGATAAATATTATTGGCGGTCTTTCCCTTCCATAAGTTATGTGCGTCAAATAACTTGGTCATAAAGTTAAATCTTAGTTTAACATTGTTTCCATTGTAGAGGTTACCTGTATGAAACCATCTAGAGCTATGAAGCCGTGTGTAGATATGGGTCGCGTGCTTCCAAAACTTACGTTACCAGATGTTTTCTTATATTTATTTCAACAATCTAGAGGTATATTGTATGACTTAATGTTGATGCAACTTGCTTAGAATGATTAACTGAACAATTTATAGGCCGAACTTGAATCAGGATTATATCTGTCAAAAATAGGTCACTAGGTCAAATGTACTTTTATTTACAGAAGCAGTCCCTTATTCTGCTACATGAATATAAATTGTGTTATTTGAAGTAGACCAATGTGATTTTCAATTTCACCGGCATGATCTACGGCGTAACTATTCGATGTAACCACGGTGGCTTTAACATCGGTCATCGTCATGTATTAAATAGTTCACAGTTATACATAAAATGTAAGTGTTGTATTTGAGTGTAGAAATCTAACAATGACACTACAACCTTAACATTTACCGAAAACAAAGGAACAATAACAAACACATCTTGATACTTTATAACCCTGGTAATTTATTTAAGTAATTATCAATTACAGAAGATCACATTATACTATGAACGAGAATCCTGTGGTTGATCAGAAGCAGCGACACCTGTTGTCTACGCAGTGCCACCTTTTGTTGCAAGTTCGATCCGCGGTGTCACGGCAGTCGGTCTGTAGCACGCATCCTGAGTTGGCTGAAATGTTAGATCACAACTCGAACACACGATTTAGGTGAAATCAACGCATAACACTACGCCGTATACGCTTAATATATATTTTTATTACGGCTTGTTTGTTGTCGGCTTCTTGTTTAAGTGAACATAATTACCACAGGAATATCTACACATTGGACTTTCAAAACAGCTACCGTGTGCTTGTTATTTAATTGGCATGAATGCAACTTGGGGTCACGTTGTTACCGGAACCATGGTGCAAAAGATCAGTTATGGATTAATCCAGAGTTAGTAAAAACATGGCTGTATACTCCCAATAGCAACTGTAAATCTTAGCACTGAAGAGGAAATATTCTATTGGTTTAATATAAAATACGATTAATATACAGATTGCAGTTTCTTTAGATATTGACACTCTAAAATAACGCTAATTTGAAAGCACGTATTGACGCTTGTTTGTGAACTGTGGATATACTAAAAGTTGTTCAGATAAATAAGAGTAGAAAGTGAAATTTAACCTATTTATGCTTAGCGTCTAGAAAAAGGCCTTGTTAAACAGCGTAGACCCAGAGGATGGGAGGGTAAACTAGGCATAAATGTGTTAAATATTAAACTGAACGCTATGCCAAGAATTAAATGCATTCAGACATCAGCACTTAGAAAGTTGAGAATAAGTGTCGTTCATATTAAATTAGACATAGGTAGATAATGTACATACAATAATATGTCCATTTCATACAGATGGTTTAACACACGAAATTCGTGTTAAAATTTACTGTTCCGAATACACTGAATTTCGCCATCTACTGTTTGATACTACTTATAGTGTCACACATGCGATTTTTATCGAGTTTAATAGTGATATGGATACATTAAGCTGCCTCTCGTCAAATGAAAGACTTTTCAATAAAACTTCTAAATCCTGCACAACTATGATACTACATTAGAAAACATTGTTTGCACCAGTGATAAATTAAAGGACGCATGATGATTTTAGCTTTTTAAATATGAGGATTGAAACCAGATGATTTTTTTAATCACGTACATGTATTCGTAAAAGTTTTATTTCTTCAATTTTTATCTTAGTATTATTACCATGATCATTTGATCATACTTTAAGGGGATTTTCAATTAATATTTTTACACTCGAAGCAATGACAGCAAACACTGTGCAGTTTTCTTAATGGCCACATATAAAGTGTTCTTATTATATATACGATATGCACTGAATAACTTGTTATAGAATTTCGGTATTGCGGAATAAAATATTTAAATAATTCATATATATGTTTGTCCATGATGTTGCTTGGTAGTCTATTAATTCGAATGTTCGGAAATGTAAGTTCAATTTTAAATATTTCAAAATAATGGATACTTTATTGCTTGCATAAATAATTGCACCAACATTAAATTTAAAATCAAGTTAAATATAAAATGGCCAATCAATATTGTGGCTCAATTGTTATGATTATGTTTGGTTTTAAATGTATTCTTAAACGGTATTTATGTATTTTAGTGAAAAGAGATTGAACAAATACAAAAGACTTCAAATTTTGCTTAAATGTTTTATATTTTATAAGAATAGTATCGGTATTAAAATACATGTAAACAGCGATATTTGGTGAAACACTCACTTGAGCACGTGCAAATACTGTTAATGCATTCCTTGTGGAAACCGTCTGCACAAGTCATATGGGTGCATTCTGCATTTACGTTGTTGGTTGGGCAATCCTCCGCCATCACCATCGTAACTGAAATCATATATATTAAACGTTATTAATGTTAATTTTGTATTGATATCTTATAATAATAATAGCTATCACCCATCATCATCGGCAGCAAGGATTTGATATGAGCTATGCTTAGAATCATCAATGTCTCTGCGTGGAGTTTTACACTTTCTTTAGTCATAAACAAGTTTATATAATTGATAAAGTCCGATTTAAACCATCTACCTTTTGTAAACAAACGTAAATTGAAGCAACTGTGAAGACCACTCAGTATGCTTTTAAACGGCGAAAATCTATTGTAAAAGTACTTACTAACAAAAAAAATCAATGTTATATTACACAAGCATTTCAAAGAAATTTACCAATGGCGACAGCAATCAAGCAGGCAATGGTGTTCATGGTGTCGTTTGTTCTTGAATCCGACGAACCTTTTTTAAGACTGTTCTATGATACATAAGGGAATGCTTTTATACTGATGTTTAACGGCTCTGTGACACATACTTTTGTGCGAGTCTCTAGTGTATTTATTCTATTTATGACAAATCGTGAAAGCACTGTCACGTAGTTTTGAATGATTCAGATTGGTCTCCTAATTACGCGCTCACAGAATGAATAAACCCCTCTTATCATGTACTGAATGTCAAAATCATGCTTCTTACGTGGCTAAATATGGAATACGGCCATATTTACAGCATAAATGTGCATTTCTTAATTTCTCTTATCAATGCCATTAGTAGCTGTATGAGGTACATCGTTGACACGTTTTATATGCACGAAGTCAATTTAAACATATTCCTATTTAAAATTGTTACACCGAACTGATTATATATCAGTGTAATATCATATTGGCATTACGTATTTCAAAAGACGATGTTTTAATTACAAAAAACAAACACAATTTTCTTAACAAAAACACAAACAAAAAATTCTGCTCAATATTGTTTTAATGCATGGGTTAACGACGCTAGAAAACATTAAAAAAAGAAAAATGTTACTTTTATTTTAGGCAGGTTACCAGTTGGCTATTAACATGATAAACAGGATAATTATACAACACATCAGTATACACGAATACAATTGAATCTGGGATCTCAGCATTGTAACGTTCATGCAAAGCATTTGGGATGTTCATATGAAAACGCAGTCTATGTGTAAGGGTGAACCACTCTATGTTACTAGAAGCGACCAACCAGGGCTTGTATTTAAAAAAGTTGCTGTTGAGTAGACCATTAAAAACGCAGAACACTAAAAAGTTTAAAATAATTATATCATATAGATATTAATATTGTTTAGGGTGGTGAAATTAAGTGACTATCTTTTCAATATAAAGCCATATTGCTATTCAAGTAAATTCTATCTTAAGTAAAGAAAATTCAAATCCAATACCACCGGTTTTATTTCATCCCAATATTTAATGCGTAAAACGCATAATAAAGTTAAGAAAGCTTTTATTACGCAAGACAAACAAATTATCAATTCAAATATTGTAAAAAAACTGCATTATACATACAACTCACGCGTTAATGTAAACTTCTATATATTCGTAGACATGTTTTTGTTTAAATGATATTTTTATGGACACGTTAATTCGCGGATTTCTTATTTTCTTTTTCCGATGTATATTTGTTTATTTTGTTGGTCGGTCAAACCACGAACTCGACGCAATTCAATGTCCTACGAACAATATTGATTGTACAGTATTATGATTCCGCTCTATAATGTCTAACGAACAATAATGGTTGTACAGTATTATAATCCCGCTCTAAAATGTCCAACGAACAATAATGAGTGTACCTTATTATAATCCCGCTCTAAAATCCCAAGAACAAAAAATGAGTGCAGAGTATTATAATTCCGCTCTTTAATGTCTCACAAACAATAATGACTATACAGTATTATAATCCGGCTCTAAAATCCCAAAAACAAAAAATGAGTGCAGTGTATTATAATTCCGCTCTTTAATGTCTCACAAACAATAATGACTCTACAGTATTATAATCCCGCTCTCTAATGTCCCACGAACAAAAATGAGTGTACAGTATTATAATCCCGCTCATTAATGTCCAACGAACAATAATTAGTGTACCTTATTATAATCCCGCCCTATAATCACACGAACAATAATGACTGTACATATTATAATTCCGCTCTTTAATGTCTCACGAACAATAATGACTGTACATTATTATAATCCCGCTTTATAATGTCCCACGAACAATAATGATTGTACAGTATTATGATCCCGCTCTTTAATGTCTCGAGAACAATAATGATTGAACAGTATTATGATCCCGCTCTATAATGTCCCACGAACAATAATGATTGTTCAGTTTTATGATAACGTTCTATATTGTTTATACATATATTATATATATAATGATTCAACTACTTAATTTGATGTGGTTAGTAGGGACTATTATAAGACGGTGGTAAATATTTATTTAAACATTGTTTGCAGGACAGATTTCAACCGCTTTATATATATATATATATATATATATATATATATATATATATATATATATATATATATATATATATATATATAATGTATTTATCGTACAATCATACGACCCTGCAGAACATAATTTAGATTTAAAATTGCCATTTTTATTTGCCATTTTATGTTTGATGTACTGTTAAAAAGCGATAAAATTAAATTTCTTCTGCAATATTGTGCACAGTTTTGACATGTTATTTGCGTCGTAAAATATGGATCTCTGACCTAGATTTGAAGATTGAATAACGTGATTTCCCCCAGACGCATTTGTAACAAACAAGTTGTTATTGTCTGGATGCATGCTTTCTATTTGATAATTTGATATGATTTCTGTTCGATTGCATGACGAACCAACATTGATATATTAGGGTTAAAAACTACGGTTGATGTAAAAGATTTCTCACGATACTTTACTACAAACTTGAAAATAATTGTAAATGCTTCATAATTTCATAAAACAATAATTATAAAATCATTATTAATCATTATATCTATAAAGATAAAGCATGCAATATTTATATAAAAACAAAAAATATTGCTTCTAAAATAGTGCTTTTATTTTATAATAATAATAATATTAATAGTAATACTACTACTACTAATAATAACAACAACAACAACAACAACAATAACAACAACAACAACAGCATAAATAATAATAATAATTATAATTATTATTTTTATAATTATTATAATAATAATAATAATAATAATTATTATTATTGTTATTATTATAATTATTATTATTATTGATTCATTATATTCATTTTAATGATGCTACAGTTCATGTTATAAGCGTGTTGAGAAACTAGAAACATCGTCTCATTAATTAATCAAAGTAAGGTCAAAGTCCCTGTTTCCAAACGATTTTCGGAATGCCAAACAACATGTGTATGTCACCGAGTCCAGACAGTGACCTAGTACACGTTTCAATGGCAATATGTTCACTTTACGCACACAATGCTTTTTATATATAAATGTATTGAATACAAATGATGTATCCATTATATTACTCTGGCATATTGTCATTCTTCGCATTGAGGATAACACATTGGGCTGCGATTGGCGAGGACTTCAAAGGACAATAGTGCAATTTACTTGTGTATGCATAGTTAAACGCCACTTATCAATTATTGGTTTGAAACGAATGGAACAGTCATTTACAAAGTTGTTATATTTCCTTGTTGATGGTGATAGAAAAATAGTTTTACGTATGACACCGCCGCACTTGCTCCGATTCTTTGACAATAGATTTGAATACTTTGAACTGAACAAGATTGTATCAATTAAGGTTAACAATGCGACACATTCTTTGTAAATATAATCGTTTCAACACTTAAGCAAATAAGATCAACACCAATTCTTTTAATGTGCCGTAACCTTCCCAAAATATATATTGTAGTCTAAATTGTTACTTTCTCACCGAAGAATAGTTTATATTAAACATATTGAACAAAACATCAACATATGTTGATGCCTTTCAATGCATATTAGCATTTTGTCTTCTCTTTCAATTGTTAAACTGTTATAGAAACTGCGCATGTTTCAATAGTAGTGTTCGACTTATTATTTATATTTTATAGCTATTTTTTTCTAAACGTATTAATGTTACTTAATATTAGAGCAAATATATTTAATAGAAACATTATTTATTCTAATTTTAATTGTATAATATCTGATAATTTAGCATGTATCAATATTAGTATTGGGAATGTTTTCATAGAAAGCAAAAAGCAATTAAGTTTAGTCATACGTACTGTCTAGAATTGTAAATGTGACACATGTGTCAATTTGATGAAAGTACAGATACAATAACAATGAAGGGATCAAATAGTGTAAGAAGCGGTTTTATTCAATACAAATATAACATGTTATGTTCTCATTCGGCTTGGGACAATATCTTATCATTGTGAGAAAATAGAATATTGGTTTGCAATGCTCATGCAATTATGCGTTTGTTTAAGGGCACTCGTTCGCAGTTTTGACAAAAAGACAATTATAAAAAGTAATATATTCGAAAAAAGTATGCTTTGCATTAAAAACAAAACAAAAATATCACTCTTTACTAAGAAAACGGATAAATCATCAATCGTAGTGATAAAAATAATACATCTGTTGCAACCATTTCATCGATGTGTTGGCAAACACGTGTATTAACAACATAACTTCAAAACTAACAAATTCAAAAGCCTGCGTGGGGTTTTGGTAGCGAGTATAATATTGCTACTAGAGTCCCGGGTTCAAACTCCAGGGGACTCTGGATTTTGTATTATGTAAAATTATAAGTATGCTTATATTTTAGGCGGTTATATACAATGTATCAAAAGTTAAATAAGTAATACAACTATTATCAGTATATTGTACAGAGTCAATATATGCTTGTTTATTACATTTGGTCACATGTCCAGAGTTCAGATGGGCATTGAAATCACATGCTATGGTTTAAAAGGGGGGTTTATTAACGTGCACATAACAAAGTTGTTTATTGAGTGTATTAATAAGATAATAAAATATCATATTCTTTTTTTCAACAAAGTATAAATAGAAATTAATTTGATTCTAAGATACATAACGTCAATAAGTAAATGTGTACTAGACAAATAATGCACCCTCAATGTGTTGAAGTAAATGTGTATCTTTATTTATTCTAAACAATTATAAAATGAATATTTTTAAGTTATTATATTCATCGCATCATAAGCATGTGTTTATTGAAACTCGATTTGAAAATGGTATGCCTATGTACTAGTATTCAGCAACAGATGGCAATGATCGTATGTGATGCCATTTTCTAGATTTTCTGAAAATGTATATCTATAATACTTAATTTTTCTAATATCACATATTATTTTAGTAATATTTGTTCTCCATATTAATAATTTATGTCACCAAGCTATTTGAAGAAACGTCATAGTGAAATATGTTTAGGTCTTTTGAGGACATAATCTTTATTAAAAGCATTTTTTAGAAAGCCACTTTCCTTAAGTTTAATTTCCCATTCCAATATTTGTAGATATGTATATTTATCTTTGTTGACTGCGTTATGATTTCCCATAGGACTACGGTAAATGTTACTTAACTGTCTTCAATGTGTTGTCAAACATTGCATAGTTGGTATTATTATGCGTTTAAATGCCGATACAACTTTTTAAGACTACTAGTTATTATACTGCTTTTAGAAACCGCCGAAACTGTTTAAAATGTTTACATATGTTATAAAAAATGAACATTATCTGATATTTTTTCGTCTACTTTTTATTATTATACCTCACTTTCATTCACAATGCTAAACTCCCATAGGCCATCGTGACATAGAAATACTGTCAGACCCAGCGGGAATAAATTTACTGTCCAAAAAATACTGTCTCCCGCTACCTTGGTAATCACGTGCCACCAGCGGGAAAAAAATTACTGTCCAAAAAATACTGTATCCCGCTGCCATAGCAACCACGTGCGAAATGTTCGAAAAATATACTGTCCCATTTGCGCATGCGCAGAATCCAGTTTTGCATGTCCGTTTTATTTGGATAATTTATATATCGATTGCAGCTGAAACTGTGCTGTACAATAGATAAATGCCATTATTTTAGCATTGAATGGAGTCATAAAAAAATTCAATTTAGTATAAACGTTTTCCGATTTTGGACGACGAATTTAAGGACGCACAGAACGTGTTTTTAATATTCTGTTATGGGTATGCCGTGTGTGATCCGATGCATCAATGGCGCCTATGTTAAAATAACTTCTCCGAGAACAGGGAACGACAAAAGTACAAACAAAAAGCAAAACGCGTTCGAAATAGTATCTTACCTTTAAAATCCATAAATAATCCATTTAAGTCAATGATTGACGATTGTACATCAAGACAAGGGTCTTTAATAATTAGTTTAGCATAATTAAATTAAGACCCTTATGCCATCCTATTACTATATTCAAATGAGTTTATGAACACGACAAACTTTCTTCTTCGTCACACGCTACGCCATGTACTCTACATTCTTGTTGTTCAAATGAACCGGAGCAGTTTATGAAATAATAGCCGTTTGTAAACTCGGTTGCATTTGCAGATTAAGCATACAAACATATGTTTAAACTTGCACAATGTTTTATTTGTCTATAGTTAATGCTCTTATTGTACACGAAAATAATTTAATATATAAATACACAAAAAATGGAAAACATTCCATTACACAACGGATAAGTTAGTGGATGATACCCGTGTACAAAATGGCACATTCCGAATTTCAGTGTGGTGCTATTTTTACCATCTTATACTTTACACATCTCTATGCCGGTGGTTAAATTCAACTTTGCGCGGCGAGGTTACGTAGCGGTATATCATGTCTATACAATCTAGTTACTTTGAAGGTTACTAAACCTGAATAATTGCAAACCTACCAAGGTTTGAAAGTTACTGAGCGGTAACTTTAACCAGCGTTTATACATTTGGGTGCTGAACCACTCAATATATTAATTGTTGTTCATTGCTGAAATTAAATGCAATTATTGAATATTAAAATTGTTTATGATTCATATAAATTGCTCCTGTTTGAATAGTTTGTTCGGTATACTAAAATAAATATTACATGTCTGACAGGGTGACAGTAAATTTGTCAACTTTCGGAAAAATACTGTCAACCTTGGCTTCGCCTCGGTTGACAGTATTTCCTCAAGTTGACAAATTTAGTGTCACCCTGTCAGACATGTAATATTTATATACTATGAGGGTGGACTTACAAGAATGGGCCACTAACTTGTTTTATTTAACGGTAAAAGGTATTCATACTTTTGAAAACAACGTATCATTGCCAGTGCATGGTGATCAAAATAAAATACAACATACCTGTGAGTATGACTATATAGCATCACACTAGTTTAAAGACCCAATGCTGTGTTCTGGCCGTTTTAAATTTGGGACTCTCAATGTATTCTGTAATGCATATATTTTCCTATTTTGACGTTGATGTCGCATTTGAGTGGTGAACAGACTTTCCCTTTTGGTGTCTCTGATGTTTCATTATTTCTATGTTATACTCTACATATCCAGAATACCGTTATTTGTACAAAATTATAGTTGAAAAAAGTGTTCGCAGTTTGGAGTATCGTATTACAACTGAGATAATCATGCATAATATCACTGTTTTGAGTTAACTGCAGGAAGACGCCTGGATATTGCTGCAAGTGTACTTGCTTTAGCCAATTTTTTGAACTTGTTCATAAAACCTTCAAAACTTTTGATTTTGGCAAAATTTCTCCTCTCCAGACAATTATGTACTTTATTTCAGATGTAAAATATCTGGTCTCATGTGACAATTATTTCCCATACGTCAAGAAAGCATGTAATTCGGCCCAACAATCAAATTGCATATCGCTCTAGACAAAAGCCATTTAAACCATAAAATTTAATGATCCGTCTAACAAATAGAGAATAATATGTGAGTTTAAGATCAAGCTTATCATGCGAGGCTTAGAACTCGGCTAGCCTCGCGCTACCATGGTTCGAGCCGAGCATGATAAACTTGATCTTTATCCAAAATTCACATAATATTCTATTTATCCTATTATTTCATCCCTTTTTACATTAATAATTATAAAATATCGAATTTTTGACGATTTTATCAATCCATAGTTGACAAAAGCATATTCTCCAATTTTTCGGAAAAAAACAAATCTGATCTAAAAATAGCAATAGTATAAAGCTAAAGTTTATTCGATAGTTGTTATACTATCGATTTTCATCTGTTAATATGATAATATCAAATATTTGATGTATACGAATAACACGACTGCAATATATTAATGTGATGTTCACAATTTCCTGATACTTGTTAGACATACGGTGTCTAGAAACCATACACGTGCCAATGAATATGAGTAATGATAAATGTATGATGTTCACGAAAAAGGTTAGCATATACAAACCTTTTCTTGTAAACAAAATAACATCTTCAGATATATTCGTTAAAATCAGTTATTCATAATGTATTTAATAGTTTTTGTTACTAAGTAAAATAGCAGTTGTACTTGTTAAACTAAATTGGTACATTTTCGTCAAATGAGAAAACATAAGTATAATTATAAAAACTGGATATTTTTACTCGTGCATATGTATATGTAAGACATGCATATATTCATATGTGATATCCGCTATACTATATACTTAAACACTTTCTTAATCGTTTTTATCAGCGAAATGCTATAACAACCCCTTTTGTATTTAAAGTCTCTTGTTCGGTGTGCAATTCTGTGCAATGTTGGAGATACAGTATTGGTGCTGGGGTCACATACGAAGATGAAGATGACACACACTTCAACGTTTCGGAACGAACGTACTACCTATCAAATATTTTACGCAAACGTACTTGTACGAGACATCGATTGCAATCTGACTGACTGGCACATGTTGAAATGAAATAATAGTAAATACATTTGGAACTTGGCCAGACAAGAAGAAGGTCGATTCAAATGTCTGCAAATCAAATTAATGAACCTAACTTCACAAGCGACAGGCAATTTACTTTCCCAGACACGAAGTTGTAACTAATGATGTTGCATTGTGCGAGAACAATATGCCGAATGATGTATGTGACTGCGTTCTGTAAGGGTACGTTTCGTTATCGCAGCAAGGAATAATTGGATATCTTAACTGCAACCCAAACGTTGTTGAAGCCTTGTAAAATGAAATAAACAAATTGATATATTATAAATACCATGTTAAGTGCATATGGAAGAAAATAGTTTGGCATAGTAAATATACCAAAATGCATCTTTTTTGAATTAGTGTTTTGCATAGGCAATTTGTTATTCAATGGTATATGTAACAACACACATTCCGAAAACGATCAAGCCTAGCATGTGTCATAAGACTGACAGAAACGTCAATAATAAGGGCGAGGCTTAAAAGGCGTTTACTAAATATGTTCCATTCAATGATAATATATACAATAATTCTGTCTGAACATATCTGAACATAATATTTTATGCTTATTATTTAATGAAAATTACATTGAAATGTTTTTTGTGTGGATACGTATTTTGTAAAACACGTTTGCTTGTTGTTTACGGTGGATACCACATGAATCTATGATGCACTGAACCTATCAAACTTAACCCATTTTTCAAGGTCACATCCTGATGCAAAATCAATAAAACGTCATGTTATATTGCTGAAGCAATTTACAAAATAATCCAATAACATTCCTTTCTTACGACCTTGCATAAAAATAAGGTAAACAGAAATTGGCATCTTAAATGTTAAACATCAAATTTTAAATATAGATATAAGTCAATTATTCCTGCAATATTTTGTACAACTATTACAGATTATTTCAATCGTAGAAAGTTTCGTAAACAAACTTTCAGATTAGATTGACATAGATTTGTAGATTGTATATGGAGTTGATTCTGCTCCCAGACGATATTGTCATAAAATGTTTTATATTGTTTGGATGAATTCCTGCTTTCCGACATGTTTTAATAAGAAAGTATTAAGAGCCGGTATTGATAAATGTGAGAGTTAAAAGTACGTTGGGTGGTGAACATTTCAAGATCCTTGATTACAAGCTTGAAGAGTGTTTGTAAGGAATAAACATTTACGTATTTTATAAGAGTATTGATACTGTTAGAATAACCCTGAAAATACTTGCAGATATACGTAATCGCTTTAGGTATCTTGTTACATCATAACATGTTTTCAAAACGCGTAATAGTGCTTTCAGTTTGTTTTAAAGAAAACAATGAGTTTACTATACACCTATTGCATTAGGACATATAAGGTTATCTTTTTGGGGTTTCTTTTTTGCAGTTGTATTTTGACTTCAACCCGTAAACCGCTACTGTCAACTTCGAATCTATTATGTATACTATTCTAATTGAATTGCAAGTGTGGCCACATAAAATTGCTTTGAATATACTTACAAACATATGCTTACATACGTCATCGCTTTGGGTAAATTGTTAATAATTACTAAACTAATATTCATTAAACAAAAATAGTTTAACGCATGCCTTAATAAGGCAATCAGTTTATAATGTGCCAGGAAATTCAAAATAGTATGTTTTTTAATGTTTTGTCCTTCTGTTGTTGTCTTTTCACTTGTATTGTGGCTGTACCCAGTTAACCGTGAAGCACATGCCTATTCTAATATTGTAGAACTAACGATATAGTGTTCCTCTTGCTGCATACTTGTATGCATGAGATGTAACTAAATTTGTGTTCTGTTATGTTAAGTTACTGAGTATTATTGTATTAGAAAGTTGATACATTTATGTTTTGTAGTTGTTAAATATTCGTAAAATTATTCAAATAGTAAGAATAAGTACGATCCCTCAAGTTTGAAATAAAGCAATTTAGTAAAACTGAAACCTGGACACCTGAACAGGAGAAAATAAATCGTATTTTCGTTTTGTTTTAAGTTATATTGCCAATAAAAAACAAAACAATTCATACAACACGCATTAAGCATTAAAATCACGCCAATAAAAAAACAAAACAATTCATACAACACGCATTAAACTTTAAAATTACTCAAAGTTAAGGTCATCGCCATGGAAAGCATTTTGGACGTAAACTGTTTTGATGTTTCATTATCATCATCCATCCCTTGGTTCGTCAGCCACATGTTGCTTACGTTTCCTTGTAATAACGAACGACATGTGAATGTAACATAGTTAAAACAATGACGTAGTGCACATTTCAACAAAAACCGCTATTGCGATTCATGTAGGTCCATAACGCTACCATCCTTATTACTTGGACGTTGAACATTTGAGATACGATTCAAATGCGATAACCTACAAAGCATTAACGTTAATTATAGTTAAATATACAATTCAAAAGAAGATGTAAGACAATTATTTCTGCAACTATGACAGATTATGTGCATCGAAGAAAGTTGCGTAAACAAACTGTCATCTTGCATAGAATTGCAGTACGAGATGATTCGGATCTTTGATGATTTTGTAATACAATCTTGCTTATTGCTTAAAGTGATATTATGGGCATTTTTCACTGTTGAATTGAGCTGAACAGAATTAACAGGTCAAAAGAGTTAGTTAAAATGTGGTTACTGACCAATTACATGCAACTCATCTTGCTACCAGTTGTTTATAAAAATATATATTATATAATCGATATTTTTACATGACTCACCCAGTCCTCTAAGTCGAAATGATCCGTAAAACAAAATTGTGTCTTTGTGTCGTATGAACGAATCTGCAATAAAACTAAATTTAGATTCACATCGTACAGCGAATCATTTGTGTCGTCTGTTGTCAAAACGAAAGTACGCTTGATATTCAAATGCATTATGTTTCTCTTTCCGGGATATTGTTTTAGCATGTTGATGCTGCATTAACAAATAAAAGTGTATATGAAGTGAAAACACCAAAAATAAACAACGGTTGCGAAAGACACCTATAAACATAGCATATACTGTGACAATAATACCACTTTAAATGCATGTCTGCTTTATTATGTGTCTTCTATAACATTGAATGAAGAGCCGACATTGAAATATATGAGAGTGGCAAGTACGGTGCATGTAAAACATTGATGAGATTCTTGATTACAAGCGAGGAGAGCTTACCTATTTTGGTATGTTATAATAAATCAGTTGTTGTGCTATATATTATATATATATTATGTTATATTGTCTACAAACAAATCAAGCTATTTTAATCACTGTCACTATGAAATCGTGAGATTGCCGAATGTCAAGTTGTATTTTACTTAGATATTCACGCAATTGTATTTCATCCCCCATAATGTTTGAAGTATCGTGTTCGGTAAGAACTGGTGTGTCAAGTATTGCTGAGCTGCATTGGCCATGGGATGCAAGCGCTTTCACACTGTGTTATACTAAACATTACAGACAGTAAATGAAAACGACAATACAAAACGTCATGGATCAGGGGCACAAACGTAAACAAGCAGACTATTTAACGATTTGTACTTTGCGAGACATCAATACCAATCCGACCTGTCACACGGTTTTAAATGAACTAATAGTGCATACAATTGGAACGTGGCCAGTTCTGAAAAGAGTCGTGAATCACCGACGACACACAATTCACTTTTACACGAGGCTGTAAATTATGTTGTTGTTTTGTGGAAGAACAATAAACCGATTGATGTATGTGACTGCGATTTGTGTGGATACATATCGATATTTTAGCAAGAAATAAATGCATACCTCTATTGCAAACATCCCTTAAACCACGGCAAATGGACTTAACAACTTGATATAAACAACATAATTATGGTGTTTTTTAATGCCGTTGCTTACAAGTCAATAGCATAAGGTGTTGACGATTTACCTTTATAAAGTTATAAAAACAAGTACCGATACGTATACAAACGACGCCGTCAACAGGCTTTGAAAAATTATAGTAAGCCTAAGAAATCATACACTGCAATCATATGCTTGCAAACAGTATTGGTGTCAACCAATTAAGTTTATTTGCTACGCACATGACTATATGTATTTGTCATATTTATTATACATCATTTCCAATTAATCATAAGAAAGTTGCGGCGTCCAATCAGCCTGATAAGAACGCATTAAATGAAAACAAAGCATGATGATACGTCTTGCTTATTTTGTTCACATTTGCCAGGTTGGCAAAAGGTGACCCCAGCCAAGAAGATGTTCGATATCAGTGTTTCATAATAAGAACATTTTCTCTAGCCAATTAGGTTCGTGAGCAAACGTGCCACGAAGATAGCGCATGGCAGATTAATAGTAATAAAACTGAAACACTTCAACCGGTGAATGCCTCATGATTGGAGACATTTCCTTCTGACGGATATGTACACTGCACTAGCTTTACTTAAGAAAGTGTTCACATTTAATAATAAATTAATTGTCGTATTAAATAAATAAAGCTATATGTTTTTTTTTCTTAATTGCTTGACTACCTTTCATACAAATAATTACTGAATGAAAATAACAAATGTCGTTAATTTCAGATTTTTCATCGACCAACTTTTCAAAAGTCCACAATTGCCATCACAAAAGATGCAATGTAGAATGGATTTTATTGTGCTTTTATATGTTAATGGAAAACATATATGTTAATCAGTTTAAGACCTTTTAAGCCTTTTCTTGTTTTTTTTTCTTGTTATTTCCTGTTTAAAGCAATATGTTTTGTGTTGATGATATGTCGTTTGATTACTTCATTAAAGGCCCATAACTCCGCGATAGCTCTGAAAGACAAATTAGACCTTTTATCTGAATAGGTCAGAATCGTGTCTGGTATTTGGTCAGTCTGTGAAACATGCAAAACTTTATTACATGTTAACGTTTCACATTTATTGTCAGAAAGTGTCCGAAACTGTCAAAGTGTTTTGAAATAAATTGTTTTCTCAGATTTTCTTTAATTGACTGAAAGGTGCCTTTAATGACCTAAATATAAATGCTGTACGAGTATTTCACATTAAAGTATAAAACTGTATTTAACAGTTTCTAATCCGATTATTGAAAGAAACGCTACCTAAAAAAGAACTTGTAACGAACTTAAAGAACGTACCCTTGCGGAAACTAATTATAAGACTGGGTAAAAATACATATGATCCTCGCTCTATGAAAAGGGGGTTTATTGACGTGCGTAAAGTGTCGTCCCAGTACGCCCAGGCTGATCAAGGACGACACTTTCCTCCTAAACTGGATTTTCGTCAAGAAGGGTCTTCATTGAAACAACAAATAAAATAAGATTGGGAAGTGTCGTCTCTGATTAGCCTGTACGGACTGAAAAAATATAATCGCACAATAATTGCAACATTGTATTTTAAAATAATTAAACCACAGTTCTAAATACGACCATGCGGAAAATGCATTAACTTAACTAAAGATGGAAATCAATTGAATTTTTTAAAGTAATATAGGGTAATATCGTCTGCAATATTTTGTACAGATTTGACAAATTATTTGCACCGTAGAAAGGTGCGTAAACAAATTATGACGTACATTTGCAGACTTTATCAAGAGATGCACCAGATCACAGCCAGATTACTATTTATCATGTGAGGAAATAGCACAACTTTAGATGTCGTGAAATCAAGTTTGTATAGATGATCCCAAACATCCCACATGTTCCAATAATAATTGTTTATTTTTAAGACTAAGACTAAAATACATTTGATCATACTAGTTAACTACTAGATTTGATTTTATTGCATGCTAAGGCCACAGCAAAATTATCAGATGATAAGACTTACGCACATACAATTCATAAAAAATAGTTTTGTTCAATTGCGCCTGCATGTTCGATTTTTTTTTACAGCATATGATATTTTTAATAACATAGTTGTTGTTCTTTTTCTATTTATTTGAGTAAAGTCTACAAAGTTTACGACAATGCTGTTTATTTCTCGTAAAATAGTTTGAAGCGAGATTATACAATTTTGTCAAATATTAACGAATTTATATAAAATGTGTAAAAAACTTATTATATATATATATATTTCAATATAAATTAAAATGTAAGTTAACATGTGTCGAAAAATGTGAAAACAGCCAGATATTTAATTCTGAAATCGAAAATGTCTGTACAGTCGAATTCGCCAGCATGTAAATCATGCATGTACGATGTGAATCTAAATTTAGTTTAACGGTTCATTTTAAATTCCTGCATCGATATCTATTCATTCGACACATGAACACTAACTAAAAAGACGAATGCTTCGGTTATTGTAGGAAAATATGTACGAAATATCTTCGTCACAATCGGTCTGGGGCGCTAATTTGTCTTCGCTGCATTTTATGAAATTCGTCTTCAATATATACTTTTTCTTGCCTATTTTGTGTTATTGTAACATATTTTTATCAATATATTACAATAAAGCACATATGAAAATCGTATAATCTCGCTTTAAAATACAAAAAGCAGCAGTGAATAATCGGTGGCGCTTTATTTTTCGCATGGCGCTCGCCTTTGTTTATATCGAAAATACATATATTTTCGTTCGCTCATACTTATGTTTATCGCCATATTCCGTCAGTTTATTTTGGCCTAACAGTGACGAGTTTAGATGTACTCGTTTGGAGAACACATTGCTGTAACCTTGCCACAAAAATAGTCGTCATTACGCGCGTTTACGTGTTAAAGCAAATGAACTTCATACACCATATAGAATGGTACTATGTTCATAACACAACACAAGTATAAAACAGTCGTGACATTGGAACACGACATCTCGATTACTTGTATAATTAATGGTTGCACATATGTTCTAGAACTCACACGAATCATTTGTATGTCATCAAGTTCAGACTGTGACCTAGTGCATGCTTCAATGTTAACGTGTTTTCGCACGCACTGATATTATGGCAAATGAATAATCATAGAAATGGTATTTTCACATTTATGACAAGTAGATGTTCGCTCATTATTCTCTCTTGAGGTTTAATAATTGGATTGCGGTTGACGAAGTACAACACTGATCGTGATATTTTGGAGAAATTATAAATAGCCATTTGCCAGTTTTTGATTGAAACGATGACAACGGCCACAGTTGAACATTGTCCAGATTGCTCTTATTGCTCTGCATCTCTTGATCCGCCTTACTCGGTAGCAGCTTCTTAAGAGTTTTAATGAACGCTGAACTGAACATGTCCTAGTAATAAAAATATATTATTATTGGGAAAAAAACAAGTAACTTTTATGTTGAAAGAGGCAAAATGCATCCTCGTTTTCATTTGAAGTATCATGTCGTGCATAATTTTCGGCTGCAATTTCGCTTAAGACGCATTGGTTATACAGGCATACAGGCATGCAATTTCGCACGTTGTTTATGCTATGATTACAGGCTGTAAATGAAACAAACATAAACTCCCTACGTCTAAGATCAGACGTACTACAAATAAAACGTATTACGCAAGCATACCGTGCGAGACATCGATACCTATCCGACTGTCTGGCCAAGGTTCACATAATATTATAGTACGCAAAGTTGTAACAGGTAAACACATTAAGAGGGTCGATTACCGTAATATCTGCAAATTAAATTAGTGAATATTGTTTCATAATGTTGCATTGTGCGGAAACATACCGTTTGATGTTTGTGACTACAATTCGAATTAGCAAGTTTCGACATTGCGCATGTAATAGTTGGATGACTTTATTACAAACTTCCTTTAAACCATTCAACGTGCCAAAACACATCCATAAACATACAAACAAGATGGCAATATATGACTCCTTGTTAATATAACAAATAATTAGGCAACCGAATTTGTCATACTGTTTATTTTAAGCTCACCTGAGCACCACGTGCTCAATTGTGAGCTTTTGTGATCACCTTTTATCCCTCGTGCGTCGTGCGGTGTGCGTCATGCGTCGTAAACATTTGCCTTGTTAACACTGAAGGGGCCACATTTATTGATCATCATAAAACTTTGTCAGAAGATTTGTCCCTAAAAACATGGCCGCCGGGGGATGGGCATTTTCCTTAAATTACTTAAGTATATAACACCTTATATGTGCCTTGTTAACACTCTTAAAGTCACATTTATAGTCCAATCTGCATAAAAACTTGGTAAGAACATTTCTTCTTATGATAACTTGGAAAAAATCGAAAATGGTTCCGGTCTGTTAAATAAATATGACCGCCAGGGGTTGGGGAATTTTTCCTAACATGTCTTTAGTAAAACTTTGTTAGGGAATAATCTAGAATTTACTATCTATGGGTCCCTGAACTCGCAGATTTTAGACCAATGAGTCCCAGGCCAAAATTAATGAGTCAACCTTGAAAAAGAATGGGTCCCAAATTGTGCAAGATACCAAGTAGTAAAATTTTTTTGTCTAAATCACACTAACGGTAGCTCAATAACTATACTTGCATTAAACTTTTAAATATCTCAAAAACTTGTTGAAACCAAACAAACAAATCCAGAGTTATCACTATCTTGTTTGCCTTCACATAGGCTTTAACATTATTCTGTTACATGAATGTAACCTGTTACAACATTTCAACTTGATTCAAATCGATGATAATAGTATTGTTAACACCCGAATTGCGAGCTTGATAATATTATGTTAACGTCAGAATTGCGAGCCGTTGACCTACCGTTATTAAAGTTTAGATTTGTTTGTTTTGGATTTAGGTTCAACATCTTATTTCGGAGGCTTTTTTTCTGTATTATTTATGACTAAGTTACACAAAGTTAAAGCAGGTTTTCATCCGGGCACTCGAGAAAATATCCTAACACATTCTATTTTAAAGGTCGATTCTAATTGGTTCGTATTATACATCAGCGGCTCGACTAGAGCCACTCAAAAGACTTGCAAGAGTCTTCAAGCCTAATTCGGTTAAACTTAGCGTTCATTGCTACACTTTTGACTCGTACACAAGATGGTTCGTACCTATCGTTATTCGCGTATGCGTTAACGGATACAGTTCAGCAATGCGTCCGAGTGGACGCACATATTTCAAAACACTGCGTCTTTTTCGATATTTGTGCGTCATAGACGCGGGATGCACATGTAGATTATTCCCTGCTTTGTAAATACTCTATAAGACACATTTATTTGTAATATTGATGAAACTCGGTCAGAAGATTATCCCAATGATGTATTGAATGAGTTCGAAAATGGTTCCGGTTGGCAAAAAAAACATGGCCGCCAAGCGGCGATGCATTTTTCTGTTATAGTTATTGGAACATATTGTTAACACTCTAAAGGCTACATTTAATGTCAGTCCGCCATGAATCTTGGTAATAAAATGTATCAAAATCAAATCTTGGACGAGTTCGAACATGATTCATGTTGGTTAAAATACATGGCCGCCAGGGATCAGGGAAGTTATCCTTATATGACTATAGTAAAACCTTGTTAACACTCTAGAAAACTCATTATTGTATAATCTTCATGAAACTTAGTTAGAATAATTTTTTAATGATATCTTGAATAAGCACGAAAAGGGTTCCGGCTTGTTCAAAAACATAGTCGTCAGGAGGCGGGGCATTTTCCCTTATTAGGTTATAGTAAAGCCTTGTTAAAACTCTTAAAGTCACATTTATTGTCCAATCTTCATGAAACTTGGTCAGACCATTTGTTCTTATGATATCTTGGATGAGTTTGAAAATGGCTCCGGTCTGTTAAAAAACATGGCCGCTAGGGGGCGGGGCATTTCTCCTTATAAGTCTATAGTAAAGCCTTGGTTACACTCTAGAAATCGCATTTACTGTCGAATATTCATGAGTCTTGATAAGAACATTTGTTGTTATGATACCTCAATTGAGTTTGAAAATTATATATATTGTAAACTTGTTAACACTCTCATTAAACATTACCAATATACGCTCTGAATCAAATGTATGTATATTATGACATTTATTATCTTCATGCATTAATATTATTAATTCTACTGAATAAAATTTCCCAAACCACACCGTTGAAGTTTTTTTCCTTTTGATAAAGATTATAAGGATAATGATTATGATGATTTATTGGTGATTAACAGTAACAAACATGTTTTATGCTATCTGAATATTCTTTATCAAATATGCACACAGTTTTATGTAGAAATATTTATAAGGCAGAACATTACTTAGGGGTAACCCTAAACAAATGTTTATAGCTTAAATTGTTTGACCTTAAGTCATGAATGCACTTTAAATTCCGCCAACTGACCCTTTTAAGCCACCTGCATAACAGCAAATACCAATACACATCCCTGAGTGAACTTTGTTTTTCTTTTTTTAAATCACCAATTTGATACCTTGTTATATTTTAGATCAGCAACTTGATACCCTATTGACAGTGTTTTTATTGTTCTGGTACTGTAGTATTCATTGATGCCTTTTGAATTAGCCATGTGATGATTGTGTAACAAGCCCCAGCTGGAAACTGCATTAAAGACCCTTTTTGTCTTTCACCATAGATGAGAGTAGCTATAATTTTCAAGGCACACAGTTTATGGATGAGGTCGGATTTGTTTGTGATTATTAAAGATGTGTGGTTAAAGTGGGATTTATTGATTTCATAATTGGGCAATATCATTGCAAGATGAATCTGAAAATATTTAAAAACAAGGCTGTCAAGGGGATGGCAGTTTTCTTTGTATGTCTGTAGTGAATCATTGCGAAAACTGTTAGTCACATGTTTAATTTAATCTTAATGACGCTTGCTGAGTTCACATTATATAATGACATCTTGAGTTAGTTTACTCAATTAATTATAATAATATAATCTTCAAACATTGTTACACACTTTATAAGCAATATATTTTTCCAAGTCATATAATCCGCCAAATTACAAGGTGTACTTCTGAAATATATATTCAGACCTTGCTTCATGCCATTGCCACGTTTTATGTTGTCTTCATTATTTTCTTTGTATTATACAAGCAATTAATACTTCAAGCTTTACCTTGTTAAAAAACACAAAACTATTTCAAAAGCAATATCTAAGAATGTTAGCGAAATATATATTGGAAAGATTGCTTCTTTGAAACTAGTTGTTGAGCAACGATAATTTCATACCTATTCACGTGTTAAAGGGAAACAGATTTTCACATTTTTAGCTCACCTTTTTTTCACCATGATGACCTTTTGTGATCGCCTTTTGTCCGTTGTCTCCCGTCCGAAGAAACTTGGTCAGAACATTTGTTCGTATGATATCTTGGGCTCCCCAGAACAGGTCAGTTCTCAGGTATCTCAAGTAAGCGACCTTTGGTCTTTCTTGTTATTTGTGTTCATGGGTTCTTCAGAATATTTAAATTATGTTACTCTAGTGAATATTACAAATGTGAGTGAATACATTGCAATTAGATCGAACCTAGTTCCTTTTATTTCTTTTAATTTGAATTGAGATGATTTAAGATTTAAGGTTATTTACACTTTGTGTTTGGTGATTCTTTCAGGGCTCAGTATGAGGTTGGCTATGCATAGACATGGAATTGGAATTTTATTTAAATTTCACGAAATTGTTTTGTGCGTCTCTTAAGATTTAATTGAAGCGTTTCAATAGACGTGGGGCAACACTAACAATCATATTTTTAAAAGAAATCGACGTCCATTACTAGAGTTGTGCATTTGTCTTATTCATGATGATACAAACTAGTTTATCTATTTGCTCCGCCTCTCTGCATTCGCCTTACTTAGCTTATCCTTTGGGCACTTAAGTAAAAACATACGCTTAACTGATCCTACCGTACTATATACATCGAGTATATCTTTCGGACGGGTTTCTTCCAAATACATTGGTAGGCATGCTGGTGATCACATTATCCACACCGCATTGGCTTTTGCAGATTTCAGCACATCGGCAAATAAGATCAACCAAAATACATATGGTTTAATGGCCGCACATTTTGATACATTGTTCGAGTCACTTTCTAACACATTTTGAACTTGATTAATCTATTTCAGCGCTTATTGTACGACGACGTTTAAGGTATAGTACATTTTAATAGTCCTTAACACACCATTCTCTTCAGGCATCGTTCAGTCCGCTGACCCCAGTATTTATATATGTTTCGTGTATCATATAGAGCACGTGTGTTCTACACTATTACCATTTAAGACATAGCTTGCAAGGCTAAATGCATTTTTTACTCCAATAAAAAAACAGACTATTTTTATAAACGGTTTCCTACAAACATACGAAGAACGCCGAACGATTATAATTTTGTCAAACTCTGAATGTGCGATTTAAAAATGTGTTTGAGGGAAAATAGTTTGCGTATATAATATAACGTAACGAAAACGATATAGACAACCAAACATGGTTTACATCCCAGACGTCTTAAACATTTAGTATCAGGTAATATTTGAAGTGCTGCTTCAATTCCGGCTGAATGTCATTTTTTATGGAGTTATGTGGTTTGACATCGTTGTTTAAACTAGGATAACATGAGGTAAATGAAACAGACAAAAACTCCCTGCGTCCTCGGATCAGCCGTACTACAAATACAATATTTTACGCAAACGTAACGTGCGAGACATCGACACCAATCCGACCTTGTGGCACAGGTTAACATGAGGTAATATTAAGTACAGTTGGAACGAAGCCAGACATTAAGACGATCGATTACCACAATATTTGCCAATTATATTAGTGAATCTCGTTTTATTTACAACGGACATTTAATTTCTTCTGACATGACGTTTTAAAAAATGATGTGCGGGAACAATAAGCCGATTGCTGTTTGTTACAGCGGTTTGAACTACCACGTGTAGATATTGCGCAGGTAATAAGTTTGACACTATTATTACAAAAATCGTTCAAACCATGTCAAATGCCATATAAAGTATACAAATTGATTTACGTTCCAAAGTACAATAGGTACGTATATTGTAACTTGGATTAGGCACATGTTTCAAACAAAAGTTTCGTTTTTTCAGAAAATTGCAATTCTCTTGCTTCGGTGTACAGTCGAAGCCCGATGTAAAAGCGTTCAAGTTGATTGTTCAAGTACTATAGACCATTATCTTATGTAATAACAAGGATACAATTGTTCAATCTGGAGTAATATTTGTTGGTCCCAGCGACCATTTTTTATATTTTATACAAGAAAATCTACTAAAGTTCGAACATTTTCTCACAATACATTGAAAATCTGATTCTCAAAAGCTATAGTAAAGAATCATTTGTTCAAAATTACTTGAAACCGACAGGAACCGATGTTTTTATCAGAAAATGTTAATAACGCATGGAACATTTTTAAAGGTTTATTTTTAAATGCTTTAAATAGTGTTGCTTCCGATCAAAGAAGTCCGTCTGAAATCTAGGTCAGAAAAAATTGAAACATAGAGATACTTTATTTTATAGATTTAAGAAACATGGTAAACCTCAAGATTTCAAAATGTTTACAAAATATAGAAATCATGTTCAAAGAGGACTTAAGTCAGCTAAGTCTGAATATTTTTCTAATAAAATAGAGGAAAATAAATCTGATTCCAAAAAGCTATGGCAGAGTCTGGTTCTTTAGGGTACACAAATTAAAAAAAATACTCACAGAGCGGCGTTTTGAATATTGATGGTGAAACTTGCCATTATTCTTTTAGTGTTTGCAGTGCGTTTAATGACTTTTTACCAGTATTCCTACACTTTGGTTCAAAACCTTGCAGTCGCAACACAAAATATGACTTAAAGTCGGAAGCATTGGATAGTTTTAACAAAACAATGAACGTTAATAACAAGGAAATGCACCTCATTCATGTTACAGAGAATTTTGTTTTTACAGGACTTAATAATTTGAATGCCGGTAAGAGTACGGGTCAGGTTGGTATTTCAGCTAGGTTCCTTAAGGATGGGGCAGATATTTTGAAAATTCCAATTCGTTTTATTGTTAACTTGTCTATATCTGAAGGACGTGTTCCGGGTGACTTTGAACAAGCTAGGGGTAAGTCTTTGCACAAGAAATATAGTAAGTTAGATGTTGGAAATTATAGGCCAATCAGTATACTTAGTGTAACTTCATTTTTTTAGAAAGAGGCCGTGTACATACAATTGGATCTTTTTAACGTAAAAACAATATTTTTTATAAACAATCAATCAGGATTTAGAAAATCATATTTTAACCAGAATTGTCTTATTCAGTTCTAGATTCTATTAAATTAAAAACCTCAAAAGGATTGTATACTGGAATGATACTGTTAGATCTACAAAAGGCCTTCGATACAGTTATCCATAATATTGTTTTTGGAAATCAGAACGTATGGGCATGCGATCAATTCCCTGGTTTAAATCTTACCTATCAGATAGAAAGTGAAATTGTTAGTTTTGGTAAGTGTTCCTCTAATTCTAACCCTGTTTCGTGTGGTGTACCACAAGGCAGTATTTAGGGGCCTCTTCTCTTTCTTGTTATGTGAATGATTTGATTATAAGCATAGACAAAGAATGCAAACTTATTTTATACGCTGACGATAGTACAATTTTATTTAGTCATAAAGATCCCGTTTTTATATCCCAAAAGCTTGGTCATGTTTTAGAATGTTGTTCTGAATGGCTAGTGGATAACAAGTTGTCACTACATCTTGGCAAAACAGAGTATATTATGTTGTGGGCCAATTCGAAAAGTAAGCAAACTGAAAGTGTCTCCAGTAAAATGCAATAGCCATACGATAAAAAATGTTAAGAAGGTTAAGTATTTGGGTCTTCAAATTGTTAATACTATTTCTGGTGATAATATAGTAAATAACATCGTTTCTAAAAGTAAATGCAAAACTTAAATTTTTATAACAGACACAAAATTTGTTTGGATTTTAATTCTAGAAAACTTTTAAATTCAGCTCTTTTACAATGTCATTTTGATTATTGTTGTTCATCTTGGTTCCATAGTTTAAATAAAGCCCACGAAATGCCCCCCCCCAAAAAAAAAAAAAAAAAAATAAAAAAATACAAATTATGCAAAATAAAATTTAGATTACGAACCATAAACCTCCATTATCAATGCTGATTTTATACAATTGAAAATGTTACATGTGGAAAACAGAGTGAAACAACTTAAACTAAGTTATATGCATATAATTTATTGTGGAAAACGTCCTTCATATCTCAGCAAGAACTTTGAAAAATCATCAATATCAGGCAAAAAGTAATTTCATAATACCAACTGTGACAAATGCTTATTTAAATAAAAACATTCAAATACTCTGGGTCAAAAGACTGGTATTCCCTTCCAGAGGACATCAAAAAACGTGTAAAATTTGACAAATTTAAAGAATGGTTAAGAAACATCTACAAGACAAACAAACTGAGAGAAGTGAGGACGTATATATATATTATTGATATAACAATATGATTGTGATATAAAAACAATTGGAATTTGTGATATATACTATTTGAATTGAAATGTTCCATATTTGCAATAATATTTATTTAGTTTAGCCTCATGTTGGTCATGTTATTTAATTTTTGTTAACATAGGTTTTGTTGTCGGATTGAGACAAAACGCTAGGTAATTCACATTGTTTTCTCTCAATCAAACACCAAAGTATATGTGTGTAAATTAGATCATATAACAGCTTGATCATTTTGTTCTCGTACTTTTAATAGACCCCATTGGAAATAAGCTTTAGCTTAATGGGTTACCCATAGATCAAATATAGCATTTCAATTGATAACTAATTTTTATAACTGTTATAATATATAGATTGGAATTTATTTAAATATTTATATATTATTTTATAATTAACAGCTGTCAGAATAACATTGGTGTAACTTTGTTTTTATGCTTTTATGTATTGTGATATTGTTATATGCGTTTTGACCTAGAATGTAAATAATAAATAAATATTAAGTAATTTCGCTGGATTTATGACGTCCATTCGTCGAAAAAAATGACGTCATTTCACAGTAAAACAGTGAAAAATATCGATATTTTTCACTGTTCAAAACAGTGAAATATCAGTTTTATTTCACTGCTATTTCTCTATAAACCACCGGAAAGCATCAAAAAGAAAGGGTTTTTTATGCTCCCCGAAAATTTCAAGGAACATATAGTTGCCAGTTTGTCCTTCCTTCCTTACTTCCTTCCGTCACACTTTTGTTACAGTTTCTCATAGCATCTTCAATACTTAACCGATCTCTTTCATATTTGGCATGTAGGTAACTTGCATGGACCTTACCTTTTGATGAGGTTTGAGGTCACTGGGGTCAAGGTCAATGTCACCGAGGCTAATAATAGATTTTCCGTCATGCTTTTGTTACTTTACTGATCTCTTTCATATTTCCATGTAGGTACCTTCCATGTACCTCTACCTTTTGATGAAGTTTGAAGTCACTGGGTTCAAGGTCACCAAGACTTATAATAGATTTTCTGTCACGCTTTCTTACAGTTTCTAATAGGGCCTTCAATACTTTACCGATCTCTTACATATTTGCCATGTAGGTACCTTGCATAGACCTCTACCTTTTGATGAGGTTTGAAGTCACTGGGCTCATGGTCACCGGAGGCTATTAATATATTTTCCGTCAAATTTTTGAAACAGTTTCTCATAGGCACCTTCAATACTTTACCGATCTCTTTCATATTTGGCATGAAGATACCTTGCACGGGCCTCTACCTTGTGATGAGGTTTGATGTCACTGGGGTCAAGGTCAAGGTCACCGAGGCTAATAAAAGATTTTTGTAGGTGGTTATTAACTCATAGATTGACAAGCGCATCATCGGGGAGCATCCATCAGATTTACTGATATTCTTGTAATGTATATATTGATGGAGTATTATGACCAGTGGAGCAATTATACATTCGTATTTAATAGCAGTCAGATTTATTAATGTAAGTTGTATGTGTATGATTGCACCAATAATCCATTCATAGTCAATATTAACAGTCTATTTGTGATTGCAAAATTGACCGATTTCAAAAATATTATGATAGCCATCAAACACAGACATTGTGGGTAAAAGAGTTTCTTGTATCATAGGGCGACATAGGTTTGTTGTAGATTCATTTAGTATAAAAGATGAATGTGTGTTGATATACAGCAGTTCACCTAGAGTTCAGCTACATGTATGATAAACATTGGATTAATTAACTTGTGAATCGTCAGGCTCGTAAGGGTCTGACCGCCCGCCGTATGTTCAATGATTAGACTGTTATATTGTACAAGCTAAAACTAATTAAATAACTAAATGTGTCTTATTGAAAATAATAGTTTGTGGACTTGCTTAATAGCATAATAAATCTTAACCCATATATGCTAGCGTCTAGAAAAAAGGCCTTGGCAAGTGCGTAAACCCAGATGAGACGCCGCATGATGCGGGTGTCTCATCAGGGGTCTGCGCTGTTTGCTTATAAGGAATTTCTGTAAAATATATTCTAAATATAGAAAGTAAATTAACTTTACTATCCCTAATTTTGGAATTAAATTGAATCCAATTTAGAAGGATGAGAGAGTCCACAAGGCATAAATGGGTTAATTAATGAACACATCACCGGACTTTATCTATGCGTTGTTATTCCAACTAACTATGGATCGTCTATGTATCTGTGAAAAAAACAGTAGATTATTTATTTTATGCAAATATTATCCATTTTATAACTGCAAATCTAGCGATATTCGTAGCAAAGTTGGCCAATATTGAGCCCACCACGAAGTTATTCAATGTCATTGTTTCAATAACTATTAGATAGTTTTTGCACTGTATCATTGCATTGTGTCATGTTTTTGTTTCATCATATTATAACAAGAAGAAACACGAATTGAACCCATAACTTAAAATGTTCTTGCTTTACATTGATGTGCACTGAAATGAATATTTCAACTATACACTGTGGTGTTGTTTTCACTTTTGTTTTCAAATCTACACTTTCTTTACCATTACATCGAGAAAACAATGATATGTGTATTACAAATCTCCATATTATGTATAAAGATCCCTGTGTTATATAGAAGTATAGTTGCTAATTGTATTTTCTGTGCTTTCACAAAGTTTTTCATTTACTATGTATATTGCATACATTGTACACTGCTTACAAACTTGCATCCTGCTTATAAACTCCCAAACCATTTAGCTATGTACTAACACAGCTGTATTCAATTGCTACTAACACATAACGTTTGTAAGGTATGGACTAGGATGGCCTCGACCTACACATACCTATTGACGAGGTAAATAAAATTTATTATTTAAAAAAAAAGAAAAAGAAAAAAAAAAAGAAAGAAGAAACACGAATTAATTTAATTAAGCCCGTTAGCGGAAGTGACATGAAGATAACCTGTTATGACTTAAACTGGTTGACGCCTCTCGTACAGAGATAGATCGTTATGACGAAATGATCAAATTCAATTTTAATTAAACGAACCTTTTCATTTTCATATATGACCTTTAGGATTATATATATATTATCCTACAACAATATCAATCAAGACGGTACATGTATTACAATACTTCAAAAATAATGAATAGGTCATTTTGTTACCACAGCTTCTAATTGTGCTAAAATTACAATTGGGCCGTGCTCTGTGAAAAGGGGCTTTAACGCATATGAGTAAAATGTCGTCACTGATAGCCTTTGCAGTCCGCACTGGCTAATCATGGGCGACACTTTCCGCCTAATCTGGATTTATGCTAAGAATATACTTTCTTTAAAAAAAAATCATACAAGCTGAAAGTGTCGTCCCTGATTAGCCTGTGTGGACTGCACAGGTTAATCCGGGACGACACTTAACGCATATGCATTAAACCCCCTTTTTACAGAGCACGGCCCAATTGTTATGTTGGCACGCTTAGAAGCACATGCATTCAACCCCATATTCAAAGAGGACGACCCAATTCATTTATTAACACTGTCTACATAAAACAACCAATACTTTTATGCATTTGCTACTGCTAATGTTACCACACATACGCACTCAATTAATAAAAAACTAGCAATTGAGGTATGCGTGTTTTCATATGGATTCTCACTGCTCACGATCGAAACGAGTTGTCGTTATTAAGCGATCAAATATACATATATAATTATCTATTGTATATATAAATGATGTAAATACTTGTTGTAAATGTGTTATGCTCTCCATAAATGGAGGAAATAAAGAATCTATCTATCTATCTGTACAGCCTGCTCAGGCTTATCTGGGACGACACGTTAAGCATATTCATTAAGCCCCTCCTTTCAAGAGCGCTACTCTAAACAAAATCTAACCCAACAAAAAATTCCCCGAAATGCAAGCGAAATAAATCAGTGCGTTTTACTTTTGTAAAGCGGCTTAATCGATCCGATTAATACTAATATAGTATACAGTAGTAGTAGACTCCCCTTTAATCTAGTAATATAGACAGTGTCATGCTGTTTGCGAATGCACAAACTGTGTAGTTGTACGCAGTGAAGTATTTGATGATAACAACCAAATAAACCGCATAGTTTATTTTGTATTGCAGAAAGAATTTAAGATACTTCATAAGACATAATTTGGCTGGGATAGTATATTTGTTTATGGACTTGCTCGTGTTTCGCTTTCTCGCACCAAGATTTGCGTCATGAGATCACCTTTGCCGATACAACTACTACAAATCAAGATTTTTACGCAAACGCACTTGTTTGTTTGGGGCATTGATCAAGGTCTGTCTATCGGCTTTCTATCACAACAACCTCGCCCAGATTTTCTGGTGTCGGGAAGGCAAGACGAGATCTAGTAACCGAACTGTCTGCAAATCGCATTATTTAATCCAGATCCAGATCCACACACGCTGTACCAGAATGTCTGGGGCATAGAGTTGATAATATTATGACTGATTTTATTAAATTCAAATTAATAATCGATACAGCTAACCATCCAAAATCCCAATCCACGCTCTAGAATCAGGTCAGTGTTTAGTTATTGTAGACATCACCAAACCATAGCGTTTTCAGTACCACTGAAGTATTGAATACCGGCTTGAAAACATGAAAAAATCAACAATCATATGCAGTCGTTACTAATTGTTCAAGCGTAAATAAATAATAGGGGAAACAACAACAATCGCAGGAGATCTTGATACGAGCAGATATGATTGTTCAATAATTATGATAAATGAGCCACTACGGCATCAACCAAGGGTCACTGAGACCGTTTTTATGCACTTATGGTTTCAGTTACTGATTCATCGAATGTTATCGATACGTGTGGCACATATCTCTTATAAGCTTGAATTGCGTTGACCGCGATTTTTTAGTTTGCGAAAAGTAGACCAGTCCAATAAATAAAAACGTAAACTTTGTTTCTGTCAGGTCTGAAAGAGTCGGGTCATGGATATTTTTATTTAACAAAACTCGTTCTTTGCCGCAAGCCATGTTGAGTTTCATGATATATATTGAACAGTGTTTTATAACATTTATACTTAATTGAGGTCAATGGGTAAATATACAAAAACAAAGAAATAATATTATATTTTGCTTAAAAGGTTATTATCAAGTTATTTTTTTATTTAAATATTTATATTTATTTAAATAATTAAAATTCAATAAACTAAGTTAACTGTATTCGCATTATAAGGAATAAGAATAAATACCTTTGTATGCCACATAGATTATTGAAACAGCTTCAGTACAATTTCTATAATTATGAGTGACAAATTAATGTAGGTAATGAAATTATATTTCGTACTTTATTTGCTCCTTAATTCATAAGCTAAATGCCTATTTTAAATACGGTGTAGAGGTGTATTCTCACTGCATAAGTCGAACAAGAGTAACACAATTTCCATGAGATACATATTAACTTCTTTTCCACACGTAAGTATTCTGAATGAACAACTAAATTATATTGTGTGTTTGACTATTTACGCCATGTCTAATCTCCCCCTTCCCTTACAATTTCTTCAATGGCTCTTACCTTAGTCGGTCAATTGCACTAGTCTGTCTAAATAGTATCCGTGTCATCAGGCTGTCAGGTGAATAGTCATAAAACTGTAAGCTATTGACCTGTTGACAGACCGCAACAATATGATTCGATTGTTCAAACCTAGGACTACACGTAATGTCAGATATATTAATCACTGTTTCAAAATAGGATCGCTGTTCAATTATCAAAGGTGGATTCTTTTTTCGAACACATGTTTCACTGTCTTGAAAGAGTAAATGATTTTAGGTTAAGAAGCCACTCACACGAATCATTAACTGTATTAACACATCTATAACTCATAAAATACGTCATGCGAGTTATTACCAAGGGACACTATGTGAACTCCACAAAAGAGTCCTCGACCTGAACATGGGAACTCGTAAACACCTAATCCTGCTTTGTGCCGATGATACATTTTATCAACACCAATGATAAATTGACATAACAATATACTTATTCTTGTCGAGCCTCCTACATGTACACAATATTCCAGACGACCGAATAACTACCGATTGTGTCACGTAAAAAAATAGTTCCATTTTAAACTGTGCCTTTTAATACTTTCCTATTGAAAATATGAGAAGAAATACAAAACGAATCGAGAATGTGGTATTTTTTGTGGTTAAAAATGAAAAGAAAATGCAGCAGCGAATGCTAATCACTCTGACCCAAAACCCGATTTACGAATCGTAATCGTAATCCTGCGTAGCGAATTACTTATTCCTATGGAAGTTAACAATCATGAATGACAAACACACAATCTGAAATACGTTCAGAATTCGTTCGGTGCTTTAAAAATATTTCCAAAAAAAATTGTTGTCCATAAAATCATGAGAGAAACTAGATAGTATGCTTCGTCTGAGAAATTACGTCACAATTGATACGTCATAAATTGCGTAATCAAGTAAATGAAATGATAACAAACAACGGAAAGCTGTTTATATATTTTAAGAAGAAAAAAAGGATGATATATAATGTAATGATAACATTCATGATGCGTCC